>NC_042302.1:9218566-9326066 GCF_901000725.2 Takifugu rubripes | reverse complement strand
TGAGTTGCCATAGCAACGTCACGAACAACTGCTGCCGCCCAGCACACAAACAGCAATGGAGGACAAGATGGAGGGAGTTCCGGGGCGAATCGCTGATCCGGAGTCTGCTCAGGCTACTACGGTGTTAGGTTCCCCAGCTGTAGACAGATGTGGAGGCTGGCAGGCAGACACCCCTACGCTTCTCCCTCAGATCCTACCTGATGATTCAAACCTCAGGTGTGGGGGTCTTCACTGGCATCACCTCAGAAATGAAGCAAAGGAAAAATCCAACATTTAGCTTTTGAAAGCATCAGAACCGGGATGAACAGTCGTCCCGAAGCCCGACACGGGTCTGCAGCAGCTGTTTCCCAGGTGTTTGGATGTGTGTGGTTCCACCATCTTGTGTTAATTGTAGCCTCCTCAAAGAGCCGCCAAGACATCCAACAACCCCCCCCCCCCCCCCCCCCCCGTTCCTGTGCAGTGGGGGTAAAAAGCAGCCCAGCCGAACGGGCCAGGTGGACCCCAGCGACGGTCGGCCAGAGAGGACAAGCGATGAAGAACATCACAGAAATGCAAAGAAGCTCTTCCAGAGATCCCAACAGCTTGGCCGGGGGGGTGGGGGGGGGGGGGGTACAGCTAAAAAGAGGCCCTTGACAAGACTCAACAGAAGACTGAGACACCTGCCCCCCCCCCACGGTGGGGAGATCTGACTAAACTCTGCTGGCACCACCATTTCGAATGTGCTGTTTCGTAAACATGACTCCGCCGTGGTGGGGGGGGGTTGGGGGGGGCTGCAGCGCGTACCCAAGTGCAAGTTCCAACAGCTAGACCTGCTGCACAAGCACCCCCCCCCCTGAGGCCTGAAACAACAAACCGCAGGGCTGGGTGGGGGTGGGGGTGGGGGGCAGAGATGAGTCACAGAGCAAATACAGAGTCGGGCCGGGCTGAACCAGTTTAACACCAGCTCGTTTCTCCTGATTATCCCAATAATTGATTCACCGTTACTGATCCATAAATTATCCATTAAAATGATCCCGATATTCCGGCTCACGCCTCCGTCTCTCCTCTCCCAGTGGGGGGTCTGACCTCACGTGCACGTCCTTGGCGGTCTGCGGTCCCGTGGACCTGGACCGGGGTCCAGGGTGGAACAGCTGCTGTCAACACATGGCTTCATCTTTAATATGCCTAATTGCTGCTTTAATAACGACCTCCAACACAAGAGTGAAACATTCTTAAAATACCAGATCTGCAAATTTGTAGAATTTCACGACTTGATGTTTCATTTGTAAATCAAAGGAATTTTTGGCTCTGTAAACTTTACAATAGCTGCCTTCATGAAAGTGAATTATTACATAACTGCAACAAGAGAAATAAGTTGAATTCTTGTTTTCATCCTTGTATTTTTTAATATTTGATCACTTTTTTCTTCGGTGCGACATCAGATACGTTTAAATGTAAAAAAGCATTATTTTAATTGAAACTTTCCGAGAGGAAGTTACAAAAAAAGCGGGTTTGAGCTGCTTGTTCCTCGCCCGCGACCACATCTGCGCTCTTCTCATAACAATGAAAACATTCGTGGAGGTGAATGAAAAGCGGCGGCTCTGCTCACACACGTGTTTTTGTTTATTTGTTTACACATGTGCAAAACGTTGCTTCGTTCAAAGCTGGAATAAGTGACCAGAGACGGCGGAATTCTCCTACACGAAAGGTAAGCAAAAATATTGGAATCTCTTTATGTACAATTTACAAAATATAATAAACTTTATATAAAAATGTATATAATCATCTATATCTTTAAACTGAAGCCGAGTCCATGAGGAGCGGCGGGCCGGCGCTCCTTAACGCTCCTTTACATTCACTCGATGGGGGGGGGGGTCCTCGACTGCCACAGCTTCCGTTGGATGAGGTAGAAATGTTGGATTTGGTTCCTCCACAAAGAACGCCGCTCGTCTACGTGCTCGTGCGGCGCTGCGGCGTCGGCTCAGTCCTGCCGCTGTCAAACGGCCGTTCGTAAACGGCGTCGTCGGCCTCGTCGTCCTCTTCCGGGTCCGTGTTGGCATCTGGAGCCGTGTACGGATTCTCATGCAGAGAAATCCCGTTCTGTGTGGGCGGGGGGCCGAAGGCTGTCAGGTCGTGGGGAGGCCTCCACGGAGCTTTCCCAAACGTTCCTGCACCACAGAGGTCGGAGGCGTGAGACCAAACCGGAGGACAACGCAAACAATCTGGAGAAAATGAAACCCGCACCTACCCATGAAGGTGCTGCCGGGGGGGCACTCGTGAGCCCTCCTGCTGGCTTCACCCTCCTCCGCAGGGGGTCGGGGGTCGCCCTGAGGATGTGACGGGCCGTGAGCAGCGTTTGCTTTTGGAAGCTGCATCAGGATGGCGGAAGAGCACAGGTTGAAATGTTCCGACAGGAAGTAGTCCTTCTTATTGGAGCTGGACAGGCTGCCGCTGTAGGAGTCCGTGTAGACGGGCCTCTGCTCCACGAAGCAGCCTGGGAGTGAGATGGACACCGATCAAACAATTCTGCTCTAGTTTCAGGTCCAGAACAGCGCGTGATGATTTTACCGACCCGTGAAGTCGTCCGAGGGATCGCTGGGGTACATCCTGTCCCTGCAAAGCAGCGAGCCCATCGGACCTTGGTAATGGCAGAGCAGGGGGTCGATGGCGGCCTCCAGGTCTGCTTCACTTCCTGTATCCAGCTGACAAAGACCTGCGGGACCAAACGAGGCGTCGTTAGAAAAATCTGGAGCTGTGAGAACGGTCAAAAAGGGAGCAGGAGTGATTTTTACCATTCATGTCTTTAGGCTGCAGGTAGAAGCCGCTAACGGACGACGCCATGTACTGGTGGCTGCTGCCGCTCTCTGACGGCATGTAGCCATCCTGCCGATCGGCGAGCGTCCCCTGGGAGGACAGGTAGCTGGGGATGTCAGCAGGCAGGTTGGTCTCATCTGGAACGGGGCCATTTAGAATCTGATTATAACAGCAGGGATATAACCGCTCCGGTTGGACCGCTGGAAGGTCGTTGCTACGCTAACCTGTGTTAGTGACGCTGCAGTCCTCATTGCGCCGCCGCGTGTGGTAGATGATGACCACCCACACCAGCGACGTGCCCACCACGCAGCACACCACCGCGATGATGACGATCCCCACCGTGGTCCAGCCGTCGTCGTCCGATCCGGCGCCGGCCACCATGCCGATCCGGATGCCGCCCTGCACTCCGGACTCGCAGTTGGGATTTGGCAGGACGGCCAGTCTGGCGTTGCCCCGCTCCGTGCCCAGCGTGTTGGACATCTCGCAGGTGTACTTCCCCGCGTCGGCCTCCGTGGTGTCGACGATGATCAGGAGCTGGTTGGCGGCGGCGAAGAAGTGGCGCTCGGTCACGACCAGCGGGCTGTCGTCTTTGGTCCAGTTCAGCCTGGGGGCGGGGCTGCCGCCCGCGATGCACTGCAGCACGGCCGTCTCGCCCTTGGCCACAGTTCGGTCCACCAGTGGACGCAGGAATAAGGGCGTCTCTGGGAACAAAAGAAAATATTCGCCGTCAGGGTCTAGAAATGCTAATAAATCCAGTAAAATGCCGTTAATCACCTAAAACCGTGAGTGTTGCGTTCGCCGAAATGGCGCCAGCGGTGTTCTGTGCCGTGCAGCTGTAAACGCCAATGTCCTCCGTCTTCACGTTCACCATAAAAAACTCGTCGTCCTCCGGCATGACGTGCATGCGGCGTTCGCGGGCAGCTGGGAAGTCGGTGCCTCCGTCTTTCTGCCAGGCGATCTGTGGGGACGGGTGACCCACGGCGGCGCATTCCAGCCTGGCGACCGCCCCGGCGCGGATGCTCAGGTCCATCGGCGTCTTCGTAAACGACGGCAGCACTGGAGACAAGACGAAAAACCGTCAACACCGACGCATTCGTGAAAAAACTCCTCCCAGGTTCTGCTCACGCTTACTGTTGACGGTTAGTCTGGCTTTGGTGGAATAAGATGATCCAAAGTGGTTGGAGATGACACACTGGTACTTTCCCTCGCTGGAAAAGTCCACAGTGTGCAGCTGCAGGGTGGTCGTGTACTCCGTCACCTCCGTGTCGCCGCCCGCGCCCGCCTGTATGCGCAGGTGCGCCTGGTTGTGGATCTCGGCCTTGTTCAGGACCTCGTTGTCCTTCTTCCAGGAGAAGGTCATGGGTGAGTCGCTGGAGCTGGCCGCCGAGCAGATGAACGTAACGTTGGAGCCCTTGAGGGCCGACTGGGTCTCGGGCTGCACGGTGATTTGAGGCTTCGGGAAGTCGTCTGTGTAAACAAGAAAGAGCAGATTTAAAAACGGCTGCAGATTTCTTCTTTTAGCATCGCGTTGGCAGCAGAGGAGCAAGAAAAGCTGGAGTGGAAGATTTCCACAACTTGACCTGAAGGGAAAATAGAGAGCTCGCTGGGTCAGAAGGGAAAACCATGTAATGGACGACTCTGAATGTGCGCACACGCGCGCATGTGTGTGTGTTCTCATACTTGCTACATATTGAATAACAAATTAGACATTCTACTAACAAAGTGAGGTCATTTCGGGTACTTCAAAGATCTCTTGGAGGGTTAAAATCTGGTTTTAAGGCATTCAGGTGTGATGGTTTGGTCCTCACAAAGATAGAAGCACAAGGACGTGTGTGTGTGTGTGTGTGTGTGTGTGTGTTTGAGAGCATCGCTCACCGCACACAAATTCGTCCTGGCTGACGGCGAACACACTTCTGCCCTTCAGCATCTGCGGGTGGGCGCAGCTGGCATTGACGGAGGGCAGGAAGGTTTGTTCCGCCACCCAAACAGGAAGCCACTTCAGCTGGCAGTCACACAGCAGACTGGAGGTGTTCAGACGCCTGTCGGAGGCAGAGGAGCGTCACAAACAGGACTCATCGCGGTGAGCCGCAGGTCCGACAGCACGTATGGATCACGGCTGCCGGCTCTCGTCTTTCCTTAATCTCACAGTTTGGACCCTGATTGCAGGATTCCACATTAAACCTGATCTCTGCCCCCTCTGAGACACAAGGAAAGTGTGAGCCAGTTATTAACAATGAGGTAAGCTTTCCCAGCAGACCGTAATGGGTTTCACCTGGAGCTCTGCCTCACATGGACACAAAGCTCTCCTGGAAAACAAAGATGATCACACTCACAGCTCCTGCAGGTTCCTGATCTGAGAGAAGGCGTTGGCCTGCACGGACATGATGGCGTTGTTGCTGAGATCTCTGCGCAGGGACACAAAAGACCAGAAGAATTTAGAATCCAGCCGTGGCTGCGCAGACTCAAGCGACGCACACTTCAGAGGAAAAAAGGTCTGGACTCCAGAACAATAAAATTCCAGGCAGCAGTTTGCTGTGTTAATCAAGAGGCCCGAGTCTGGGCTGCTTTGAGCTCTGGCAGCGGCTGGGAAAGAAATCCTAATTAGAATCAAATGCAGCTGTTCCGCACACGGAGACGCACACACGGCACAAAAATCGATATTTTCTGGCACACACGTTCAGATGCTAATGGCCCTCTTGGTCCCACATCAAAGCGGGGGACTGCCTGAAACGGGTCGGGGCGCACGGCTCCAACGAACAGCCCCTGCGTCTCGGCGTGATTCCCCCCCCCCCCCGCTCCGTTTACCGGAACAATCAGAGCAAACGGGACTCACAGGTGCTGCAGCGCGTCCAGGCCCGAGAAAGACTCCTTGGTCACCGAGCGGATCTGGTTCCCCTGCAGGAACCTGGGGAAAAACCCACAAGACAACCCGATCAGGTTCAGTCCTGGAGGGCGGGACGTCACGCCGCGGCGGTCGGGAACTTACAGCCTCTTCAGCTTCTCCAGGGCAGAGAAAGGCCCATTCATGTCTTCGATGGTCCAGGAGATCTCGTTCTTTTGGAGGTCCCTTCAGACAGAAACAAAGAGACCACACTGTTGAAAGGATCCACGCCCTGCAAACAGCTACAGATGTGACGTTAATAAAACGTTATGTGGCTTTACATTCCGTCCTTTGGAAGGATATTAGAAGCAGCTCTGGGACGAACGCGGCGTCCTTCTCGAGCCTTTGTGGTGCCATAGCGGCTTTTCTGTGTAGCGTGTTTTATGGGGAATATACTGCAGTCTAACGTGGGCTCTAGTGTTCGGATAAATATAGTCCCCAGACACACACACACACACATGTAATATTTGCAGCAAAGTCGTTTGCAAGCTTGATAGTTTTTAACTTGTCGTCAACCAAATTGCCATAGCAACGAGTCGCAGACGTTCCAGGAATGCATGGATCATGCCAGCGTTTGACCTGTGTGAACGATATTTGCATTAGTGTCACAAGTCAAGGGCGGCTTTTCTCCTCGTCCTCGACCTCAAGAGCAACTGACTCGATCGAGACACTTAAACTTCGCTGACGCGTCTAAAGTTTGACGCCTGGCAACCGATGCCCTTTACCCCCCGAGTCAGAGGAGGAACGTCAACTCAAGACAAAAAAACATCCCAGACAAATGGCCTCCGATCCCCTGGCTGATTTTCCTCCGTTGTGTGTCTGGTTATGGGCCATTGAGTCTGTGTGTGTGTGTGCGCACATGTGTGTGTGTGTGTGTGTGTGTGCGCACATGTGTGTGTGTGTGTGTGTGTGTTTGAGGCCCTGCAGTAATCCGTGTCCACCTAGCCGCACACCTGCCCTACGGTGACCTCTGCGGAGCGGCTCAACATTTGGTTCGCGTTAAAAAAAATCCAAACCAGGGAGGAAATGTTATGAAGCCTCTTTGTGGGAGAGGGGTGGGGTGGGGGAGGGGCCGCGGGTGTTGAGGTCGGGGGTGGGGGTGCCTCTCGGGGCCGCTTTTTTATGTGCACGGAGAGACCTCAGCGCAGCAATCTATTTTACATCCCCACAACAAATCAGGCAGGAGATTTGCACTCAAGCAGAGGATTGATGGTGGTGGAGGTGGCATTAAAGAGGGGGGGCGGGCCAATGAACTACTTTAAGAGTCCTACTACAATTACTTTTATTGCAAGTTGAAGTAATGAACCATACTAAGCACTATCTAATTAAAAGCTTCCTTGGGGTATTTGGCGATGTCATTAATTGAACCGACGCTCATGAGCCCCATGTGACCTCTGGGTGTTTGACCAATCAAAGCAGCCCGTTATCCAACACATAAAACCGCTGGTGACCAAACCCGCCGCTCCCCAGCCCAGACACGTCCCTGCGTCTGGCTTCTACTTACAGCATTTGCAGGTTGGAGAGGCCACGGAAGGCGCCGTCTGCGATGAAGCTGACCCGGTTGTTGCCCACGTGCAGCTCCTGGAGCAGGCTGAGGCCGGAGAAGCTGGACTCCTCCAGTCTGGACAGATGGTTGGAGGACAGGTTGCTGGAAAGGGAGGGAAAGACACCGAGGAGCTTTAACAGGAATCTGACGCCCAGTAAAACTGTCCATCATCATGTAGCACGCCAGTGTTTAACCCGGCCCGGGAAAGGTTGCGTGATACAGTAATGGATAATATATCATGTATAACGCCTCCTTACATGCTCTATGAGAACTGAGCAACAGAACCATGGTAACCCGCGGTAACCACGTTAAATGCTTGTTCTTTGGGAAAGATGAAAACAATTGGCTTTAAGTTTAATGGTGACATTACTAATGAACCAGTCTAAACTCCATATAACCATACAGGTGAAGCTCGAGGCCATCTGAGGGAGCTACAATGGCTCTGGATTCATTTAACAACAAGCTTTATCTCATATCAAGAAGTGCTGAAATCTCAACAAAAACAAGGCTTTGAAAGGTAAACTCCAACTCTGCTCGCTGTGCACGCTTCCCGCCAGCAGCAGCTTGTTTACTCTCGGGTTCGTGAGATAAGAGCCAATGTGCGACGCACGAGAGGAAGCTTCGGGGTGTGAGAGGAAGGAGGAGGACGATGGGACTCACAGCTCCGCCAGCTTCTGGCAGAACTCCCAGGCGTCGGGTTGGATCCTGCTGATGGCGTTGTGGCTGAGGTGGAGCTGCTGCAGCGTCAGCAGGCCGTACAGCCAGCCCTTATTCACCTCTGTCAGGTTGTTGTAGTCCAGCTGCCTGCAGGCCCACACACACACACACGCACACACACGGTCAGACTTCAGGCCCACTTTAAGACCCGGCGGCAGCGCCCGAGCGGCGTGTCTGCTTACAGGACTTCCATGTTGCTGAGGCCCCAGAGGGCTCCGTCCATCAGGCGGCTCAGACCGTTTCTCTGCATCCTGAGCGAGCGAAGAGCGTGGAGACCGTGGAACGTCAGCCCCTCCACGCGGCGGACCCGGTTCCTGCTCAGCTCCCTGGAACACACAAAGAGGACAGATGAGAACCTGATCGGGGACCACCAACCAGGAAGGACTGAGCAACGGGGAGAACTCATATTTCCTCATTTATTTCTTCACTCACAGGTGCTGGAGGTTGGGCAGCTGGAAGATCTTGGCCGGGATGGTGGACAGACGGTTGCGGTTCAGACGGAGGACCTGCAGACTGCTGGACAGGTTGGTGAAGCAGCCCGTCTCCAGCGAGGAGATGCGGTTGTTGTTGAGGAACCTAGAGTGCAGAAACACCCATCAGCTGCTGCCCGAGCAGAGACGGAGAGAGTCGTGAGCCGGCTCCGGAACCGAAGACACTCACAGGTTCTTGAGCGGCAGCGCGGGGAAGGAGGCGGCCCTGACGTCGGCGATGGCGTTGTTGCTGAGGTCCAGCGTCTCCAGGGCGAGGAAGGGCTGCAGTTGCTCCGGGAAGATGCCCGCGATCCTGTTGTTTGCTCTGAAAACACACGGCGGCTCCAGTAAATGGCAGAAACACCCGTGGCGCCCCCACGCATGCAGCCGTTAGCCCAAACCGTCAAAAATGTCAAACAATCCGACGCTTTGCAACCTCCCACCCAGGGAGAAACGCCACGCTCTATAATCTGTTTGTTGTTTGTGCTGATGTCACAGGCCCTTGCGAACAAATTACGAATCGATGTTTCTTCTCCTCGCGCCCAAAGACCCTTCGGGCTTTCAGATGTGTTATTTTGTTTATAAGGTAATTACCAACAAGGTATTTAAAAAGGTAACCTGCCAATTACTTAGCTGATGAATACCATTCCCTCAGTGAAAGCATGCCGCGGCAGAGGCCAGCAATTTCCTGAGCTGCACGCCTCCTAAATTGCAGTGCAGGGACTGCTTGGTTATAAACAGAGCCGGTACAGTGCCCTCTTTGTGTCCCACACTCAGCAGTGGGGAGAGAGAGTGGGGGGGGGGGGGGGGGGGGGCAGGAATTCCCTCTAATGCACCAGACTACAGGCCTCGTTTTCAGCATTCATCGGCCTGCTCACGGTCCTGCCCGACACACACCTCCACCAACACCTCCCCGACCAGGGAGCTGCTGGCTTTACAGCTTTGTTTTTCCAGCACCTTAAAAATGTAGGAACGCATGCGGAGATAAGAAAGAGCTCCTGGATACCCCCCCCCCCCACCCCCCACATCGGCCGGTTCTGCTCAAGGTTTCTTCCTGTCAAACGGAGGCTCCTCCTTGGTGCTGCTGCCCGTTTGGGGATCAGACTCTGGGTTTCTGGCCAGACTGAAGACAGCTTTATGAATTAGGCTTCCACAATCTGACCTTCGCTGACCTCTGTGCTGCGTCACCGCGGTCCCGAAGCAGCCCGGCGCCGCGTGACAACGGACCAAAAAGGTCTCCAGAACCCTGCGTAGAAACGCAGAGCGGAGGGTGGTTGTCTCTGTGCATCTCTAATATCCAGCCCAGGTTCTGACCCAAACACACCGCGATGGCGCCACAGGCCGCCGCTGTTGGCAGACGTCCTCGCACCGCGGCCTCCCGCACCCAAACAAAAGCACCACCTGGGTCTCAGTTTTCATGTTCCTTCGACCGGTCGCTGGGAGAAGGAAGAGCGAACCAGTCTTTCCAGTTTCCCCCCTCTGAGGAAATGGTGGCGAAGGGAGAAGGGGGCTGGTGCGCACTTCCTGTTTTGAGCCACAAAGTGAAGATCGGTCAACTAATTAGTGCGTAAAGCAGCTCTCACACGTCCGGGCTGGTTAAGGCAACAAACAACGAGCCGGTGTTCTCCACACGCACGAGGCCACCATCCTGCACCCTCGTGCACGTGTGAGCTGCGACCAGAGGAGGCCTGTCCTGGTTTAATGATCAAATATGTAGAACTGTGCCGAACTTTTAAATCTCAGATGTTCGGAACTTTGGAAGCCGACACGAACACATTCAGTAATATGCAAACTCGCTAATGTTCACGGCTTAGGTGGGTTTTTCCGCCCTTCTCGTGGACGAACTTGAAATGGAAACTCAATGAAAAGATCCCTCTCCTGGCGTGCTGGTGTGCAGCCGTGCGTGCGTGTGGGATTTCCTCCTGGAAACAAGGACAGTTTTGGGATGCTCCCGCTGTCTTGACGGGACAAAGATATCAGAGACAACACTTCCATCCTTGGGTGAAGCCTTTTGTTTCTGTCTTGAACGACTCATTTGGCTTTAAAACTCCCGTTTCCAACAAGATTCCCATTTGTGCCGACACCCCAGAAGCCCGAGCGACTAATACGCCTAATCGGACCTGGAATCTCCGGTTCATCTGTCGACCCCCGCCCGAACACAGGCCGAGGGATCTGGTGGCGTCGGGGGTTCACCCCCTCCGTAAAATTCCTGGGAAATTGTTCAATTAATTAAGACGATCGGGACTCAATGACTACCAGCTGCAGGGTTATTGGCGTTTGTTTTTCCTCGGAGCTGCGAGGTCAGAGAAGTCGGCGCGAGCTGCCGCTCTGTCTGCCTGGCTGTTTGAATAAGTGGTATTCGATACCCTGAGCTCTTTTTTTTCTCTTTACTACCCTCCCACTTTGGAGAAACTCGGAGAGGGAGGGAAAAAAACCTGGAAAATTACACTGCAGCACCTAATGTGAGGCAGGAGGGTGGAAGCTGACGGAGACAGCAGGAGCAAGTGTGAAGCTTGGTTTCCTTTCTTTGGGGGGTGTCGCTGACTGGCCGGGGACTAATCCTGCTTCTGATTGGCTCATATTTCTGCTGCGGGAGGGTGTGTAAACGTGCCCGTGCGATCCTCAGTGGCGTTTTTGTTTGTCTCATTTATTCTAAACGTGCTTTAAAAACGCTTCCTTAGATTTGATTCGGCTTCTCAAACCAAACACCGTCTTCAAATCAAGTTCAGAAACGGCAGTTTGGAAGGAGCCTGGAATCCTGGGGAGGGACTTCGAAGGACCCGGGACCACGCAACTGTTCACGCCAGGTGGTTCCTCAGGTGTGTGGGGCCAAATAATGGAAGGTGGAGATGAATAATCTGGTTCCAATCATATCATCATCACCATCGGAGGCCACACACTGGAGCGCTGACTCAAGGTTTCCTTTTAGCTCCTCCCCCTGCTAACACTCGCACCCGGAGGTGGCAAACAACCCGTCGACGGCTGACGACTGAAGGCCCCGCAGCGGGGGCCGCCCGTCATGTCGGGGCTTGAGGAATATGCTTCATCAGGCCGAGAGTGGGACGCATTCTTCCACAATAGCCTCCCGCGGGAGCGTTGGGGAGCGCCACGCCGCAGAAAGCTAATAAAACGCTTGAGGTTCCAGGCGCTAATATTGGGAATTTGTCTGAGGGCGCAAGTTGAGCGGGATGAAATGGTCGGGGTGATTTATCTGCGGGGTTTGACTCGCGGTGTGAATCTTTGTTTGGCCCCGGGCGGCGATAGCGTCTAACGTCTGGTTATTTACTGCCTGATGCGGCGCTGCCAAAGACGTCGCCCTGATTTATCGAGGATTAAGAACGTTTCAATCCTCACATTTATCTTCCTTTTCTCTCCATTATTCCCAGATGCTTCACCTGGTTACGATCATTCCGGTAATCTGTGTGGTTAGCATTTGTGCCGAAGAGCTAGCAAAAGTTACAAGTTCCTGTTTTTACGGGGGAAAGTTGGGGGGGATGTTTTTTTCCTGGGTAATTTGGGTGGAAACAGGCCAGTTTTTCAAAATCCTGGGAAAAGTTTCTGCGGTACAAAAGATTTTCTCAGCTTTTCCTCTAAACATGGAATTTTTTTTTGGGCCATTTTCACCCACAAGATTGAAGATTTCATCCACAAAAACGTACAAACACAAACCAAAGACCAACAAACAGCCAACATTTGCCGTTAACACCCCCCCCAAAATAAGTGCCGCCATCCTTCATCGGACACGGAACAACTTCCTTCATGATCAAGTTGTTGATAATAATCACATAAATATCAGCCTGCTGGAAAAAAAACCCTGAAAATTCTCCCCCGGAAGATAAAATCCAACATTTATCCGCTGAAGCGGCCGTGTTTTCCTAATCCCAAATTTAGGCTTCTGCCGCTCTCACACGACAGATCGCTTCTCCCTCGTTCCGCCGCCATCAGATTAAAAATACACGACGGCCTCCAGACAAAACATTTCCCTCGCTGCAGACAGCGTTTGTCTGTGACCGTGTGACCGCTCGCAGGCTGGCCGCCATGTCTGGGAGCGGAGAGGGCGGGGGAGGAAGCTCGCCGGGGCCGGAGCGGGCCGGGGCGAGTCGGGCGTAAAGGCGCTCTACTCACAGGAGGAGGGTGGTGATGTTCGACGCCCGGGGGCCCAAATCAGGTATCGCCTCCAGCTCGTTGTGGGTCAGCTTCCTGTGTGGAGGAAAGCAAAAGGGTCAGTTCATCGTGTGTGTGTGTGTGTGTGTGTGTGTGTGTTGATCCAACGCTTACAGCTCAGTCAGACGATGCGCGCTGGAGAACAGAGCGCCATCTAGCAGCGGTAGTCGGTTATGGCTCAGGTCCCTGCGAAAGGGAGGAAAAACAAGGTTCACGGGGCAGAACGGCACGAGAGACGGGAGACGCGTGATTAGGCGACAAAAGTGAGGAGGGTCTCGCGAAAACATGCGTCCCGGGACCAAAAACAGACACGGCGATGAGTTACGGCGCAGATAGTGAGGCCAAATCCCTGCGAAGGGAGTCGATAAAACCAGGGCTTGAGGTTTCTGCGCTCGCCAAAGCGCCGTCCAGAACGCTTTCCTGGCGTCAGGATTTATCTACTTTGACTCGGAGTCAACTCCAACACTATTTTCATTGATAGGCTGGTTGAAACTCTGGACGGCTCCGCGTGAAGGCCCGAAATTCTTCACCATTGAAGTCGTTTCTGTGGGTTTTTGGCTGTTTCTGCGCTCGCTGGAGACGTTTTTCACGGTGTTCCTCGCGGGAACACAACGAGACCCACAACCAGCTGGGACGCACAAACAAGTTCATGGTTTCTCTCAGAGCTTCTCTGAGGAGCTGGGCTCCGTCTTAAACCACCTTCAGAAATAGACGCCTACGGCAACACTGAGGTCCCCCCAGTTCCCCCCTGGCCCGGCTGCACCACTCGTCGTTGCCGCCTGGCAAACGGCGTCCCGGGTCATTGACGCTGCGGAGCACCATCAACGCCGCGGTGCCAGACGCTCTTCTTACACCCCTTCGCCGTACCTCCTCCCCCATCCTCCCTCATCTGGAATCCATCAAGCGACTCAGGAAGGAGGGGAAGAACCGTCCGACTGCTAATGTATTCACAATGTTGGAGAGAAGCCTTTCCAGCGTCTGAAACACCCCCGATGACATTTCTTGGGTCTGTTTTTGTAATTTGGTGGAACTCTTTGTGGAACGCTCCGGCGAACCTCTCCCTTTTTCCCAGGCTCCCGGCGACGGGCGCTGTTGTTTTGGTTGTCCTATCGCGCTCCACAGATAAAGCCTAAGTAGCTCTGACACTTCCACTTCCCTCACCAAGCACCACCCCCCCCTCCCCGAGATAACGCTAGGCGCACCTTTAGGCAGCCGAGAACTCGCCGCACGAATTTCTTATCAAAGATTTGGAATAAACGAGCCGCCTTTTCCGTCAGGAGAGCTGTCGGCAGCTTTTCAGAAACTGAGATTGCAACAAGTTTCACAGCTTTCACTTTGTTCCCAGGAGGAAGAAACAAGTGGATAAAGTCTGTTTAAGCTACAGAGGCTAGCTTACAAGCTTAAAGCTAGAACAAAAAAAAGCTAGCAGCTTTTGGACTTAAGGTCTTTTCTCTGGGCAATTAACAAGTCTAATCCAGCAATTGATCACTTGTAAATCTGAGAAAGATATCATTATGTGAAATTACAGCGTTAGCGAGCTAATCCGCCCCAATCCCAGATAAACTTTCATTATGTGTCTCAGATCATCAGTAAAAATGGAATGTTTCAAACACTTGGTGATTTTTAACTTACGCTTTTTTTATTCATTCGTTTCCCCGCATCTTTTTTTTAATCTTTTAACACTTTGATATTGCCTCTTTTAGTCAAGTTTGCTCCGCGCGTCTCGATTTAACTGAAGCGAAATTTGACTAAGGCCCCTTTTGAAGTTTTCCAGCTTGATCCAGCTTCTCTGTGTTCGTCTCCTCTTCACCTCCCACTTTCTCCACCCCCCCCTTTTCCTTTCAATTTGTTTCCAGCTAATCCCACACACTCCTCCTTAATCAGGACCATCGCCGGCTCTGGAGCTGCTAATTCAGCAGAAATAATGGGGTGCTGGAAAACAAAGGCTCCGCTGGTCCGAGCCTTTAAGATGTGCTGCAGAGCCACTTGGAAATTAGCATTCCGGAGTGAGAAGAGCCCCCCCCCGTGTGGAACTCTTCTTTTTTTTTCTTCATTTTTCTCTGGAACGAGGGCCTCGGTTATGAGGCTCAGGCTGGGTCTGTTTGCTCTGGCAACGTTGACTTTCCAGAGCTGCACGTTTCAGAGAGGGAAAAACCAAAACCCGACGGCAACGGCGAGGCTGGGGGGGGGGAAACTGCTCAATAAAAAGTGAAGAACAGAACAATAAAAGTCCAGGCAGATTCATTATCTGTGAAGCAGGACACAGACTTTGGTGTTCCAGCTTCATCGGACGTCCTGGGAGCTGAGGACATCTAAGTTTACGCCCGAGTGCTGAAGAGCTGTGGCAGATAGAACGGCTGCGGTCCCACGAGCCCAGTAACCATAAAAGCTGCAAATGTTAACATCATTTAAAAGACTTTCACTGCAGCAAAGATTGACGCTGGGAGATGCGTTCAGGGGCCAGGGGCCAAAGTCACGCCTCCAAAAAGCTCCATATAAATAAAGACGAGTCGGGGGTGAAAGGTGACGCTTTCATCAGTCAAATTTCAATCAAAGCAAAGTCAATCAGGGCACTCCTTCAGCTTTAGCGACCTGTGTGTGCGTGTGTGTGTGTGTGTTGGGGCTGCAGGAATGCGGCTCCCACCATCTGCGCAGGGTAAACACTGGCTCTATTTACGGGGACTGGCGTGGAAATCTATCACAACAATCAACTTTGAAGTCCAATCATAAAAGCAGCCGTAAAGAAGCCACGAAGCGGGCCGGACTCACAGTGTGACGGTCCATTCTGGGATCCTCTCTGGAATCTGGCCCCTCTTCAGCCGACTGCAGTCCACCAGCTCCCCAGAACACACGCAGGGCGAGGGGCAGGTCCTCACGTTGGCCCCAGACCCGCACTGGAGCCCCCAGAAGAGCGACAGAACCACGACCAAGCCCGCAAAACAGCGAGGCTGCGTGGAGGGGCGCATTTTCCTCTCGGTACCCGGACGAAGAACTCCAAAGAGCGAGAGCTCACCCTCCAAAAGTTGCGTTAAAAAATCCCAAAGGTGTTGTTTGAAACCACTTTTCGGTCCTTAAATCCAATGCGTGGTCGCGGTTATGCGCGTGGGTGCGAAATGTCGACGAAATTCGCCGTAGTGAAACTCAGCCATTCCTGTGGACAAAGTTTACCGCGGCTGGAGGAGCAACTAGTGCGGAGCAGGATCCCCGCAGCGTGAGCACACAGCGGAGGTATGCGGGGGGCGGGGCCACGCCGGGGGCGGGGCCTGGGCGCAGGGCGCCGCTGGGAAATGTAGTCCAAGCTCACCAAAACTCACATGCGTGTTGTTGAGGAGTTATTTTTGTCACAAACACTAAAAAAAAAGTTCTGACATTTTAAACAATGTTGATTCCAGGATGCTTGTTTAAGGTGCTGAACTAGGGGGCAGTACTGGAGTTAAAAATATCCATTAGCAGTGTAAAAAATAGAAAACAGCAAAAGAATTACAAGGTTTTTTTCGGCATGTTAGCCAAACTGATTAGTTAAAAGTACTAAATAAATTGTTTCATCATAGTTATCAACACTTGCTTTAATTAATATGACTTAAAAAGTGAAATCTGTTCTAAATTCTTCTGGCTTTTTAGCCAGAAAATAGCTTTGTATAATACTCAAAGTAGGCTTTTCCTTTAGTAAAAGAGAGGTCGATCAACTAATAATGGGGGGGAAACGATAATTAGACGGATAAAGTTCTCACCATTTCTTTGGACAGAAAACAACCCCATTCACCTTAAAGTTGCTAACAGAGGCTTTAATTAACATTTCACACTTGAAAGCTGACTGATAGCGTTCTCATTTGCAATTTAAAGGCATTTCCACATGAAAAGGCCTTTCATGGATCTTCATGTCCTGGCACATGTATTAGGCCCCCCTCAGGCAGAGTTCAGCAGTTTCCTGTTGACCAAGGTTGTGCTTCCACGCTCCGATGTTCTCAACGAGGACACACGTTCATCAGTTTGTTGTTGCGCAGATGAAAGTCTGACTGAACCTGGAAGCAAAGGAATAAAAAACGATGCTAACCTTTGTGATCATTATCCTAACAGGACAGATTCTGACTCTGTCCTCATTATATTGTAACGATGTTCTGAGACTAAATGAACAGTAAACATCCATCAGTTCCTGGGACAGACTGGATTGTTCTCTGAAGGAGGGTTGCCCCGACAATGCTGATGATTAGTGATAAGCACTTCCATTGTCTCCTTAAAAGTCCTGAATGGTTTATTGCATCAGTAACAACTACTCAAAGGTGTGAGACACTGAGGGATAAACCCCCAAATAGACAATAAAACGCTGTAAACTGTGATTATGCTTAGCTTTCTTTATCTTATTGAAGTGTGTCCCAGTAGATTTTATCCCTGCCGCTCCATTTCCTGCTGTCCTCGCTCTCTGTGATTAATTAAAAGGCATTGACGTATTGAATTCTGCCTGAATGGAGCTTGTGGGTAATGTATCAGTTAACCCAGTTACGGGGCAGAATGTGGAGGATATAGGCCAAACCAGGCTTCTCTAACATTACAAAACATGAATCAGATATCGCATTTAGCACAAAAAAGGTTGAGTTTCTAGTTTCTAGAATCTGCAAAAGCATCTTATTATATTCTTATGAGGGGTAACAGCGCCCCTAGTGGCTTGGCTAAGGATTTGTGCAGAAAAATCGCATCATATTTCCAAAGTGAACATGAACCTCTGTCCCGTGAGTCCTACAACGGCCACAGTCCAACGTGGCTGTTTTTTCCCACCAGGTAGGCAAAGCAAACGGATCCTATGAGATCCCGTTTCAAGTGAGCTGTCACCCAGGTAAGACAGCGTTCGGATGCCCCTTTACCAGACCGTGCTTCATTTAGAATTGGAGCTGTTGATTGTAAATATCGGCCTTAAGTCATTCCTTGTTCCTTGAACCTGAAACGGGTCCAAAGCGAGACTGTGAAACACTGAAATAAGATTCTTAATGAGAGAAACGGTCCCGCTGGACTCTTGGTTCTCCTCCAGGACTCTGCTGTTCTGTCAGGGGGAAGAACAAACCAAAACACAAATCTAGCAGAATTCCAGAGCAGGAATGACCCACTGGGTAAAGGGTGGGGGGGTTATCCCACCCAGGCCAGTAGTGATTGATTAGATCCCTGCAGACTCTTGCAGGATTTGGGATGAGCAGGGGAGGAGAGGGGAGGGTGGGTCTCACTCATCGATGAGACCAGATGATTGCTTCCTCATGGGCTCCGGCAGCGGTGAGGCCCCCGCACGTTTAACCAGCACCAGAAGGCAACACCACCTCCCTCCAGCCTGACAAGTCCTTCAAATATGGCCTGACGAGTAAATCTCGCCGCTCCGTGTGTAGCTCCTGCCAAAAAATCACCCCGACAGTTTGCAGTAATTTTCTTCCAGCGAGAACGACGCTCTTCTTCCCCCCTCCCCCGTCCTTTAAAGTCTTCAACAAATGTCTCATCAAAGGGTGCAGCCGAGCACCTCAAGGCTCTCTCCCATCATGCTTTGCTCTGTGCTTATACAGCGCGCAGGAGCCTTGCAACGTGCCGTGGCTCTCGCATTCCTGCCGGAGTGAAATCATATTTTCTAGCCGCCACTGATTTGTCACTGTGGCGCCTACATGATAGATGTTTTTTTGGCCGAGCAACACCTCCCCGCACCCGCACCCCCCCCCCCCCCCCCCCCCCCCCCCCACCCCCTCAGACAGTGTGGAGGCATGCGGAGCTTCAGCCCGGGTCCATCAATCCAGTGCCAGAACCTCTGCAAGTCTGCGTGAGGCACGTACAGGCGCTGGCAGGGAGCTGGACTAGCTGCTAATGCCGAGCTCGGCCGAGGGCCAGACATTATCCTCAGAATAGTAACATGCTGAAATATGCCTTCCCAGCATGCCCGGCTCCAGGTATCGCTCCCTGCCAGTAACAACACCCAGTTAAAGGATGGAATTGCAGGGAAGGTATGTCTGTGTTTGCACAAGTTTCCAGTGGATTTTTAATTTATAAAACAGCCCAAATATCCACGAATGATAAATATGTTATAGTTTTCTGACATCAGTCTGTATTTTGACGTAGTTACCCACCCAAGATTCCAGAATTTCCACCGAGATCGAGTCCAAGAATAGATTTTATCTTTGGCTTTTGCTTTGGGCTGAGTTTTTGCTCGCATAAATGGACAAAAACAGAACACAATGAGCCCAAAACGCTGAAACCAAACATTTATTAAGATTCACTCCAAACGCTGAGCACGAGCAGGAAGTACTGTTTATCCACATGTTGTTGCTGATGTCCCCGAAAGTTTGAACAGAGAATTGAAGAGCTTGTAAATGTTGTGAAATGAAATTAAAAAAAAGGGTGAAAAGTGGTTAGTCGTGTCATAATTAATAAAGTTTACTGCTTTTGTGTATAAAAGGCTCGTCTCAAAGAGCCTTTCTGACCACAGAGTGATGACAAACTGCAGCAGTTTGTAGAGAAGAGCATTTCTCAGGGTAAATTGTCATTGTCTCCACTACAACACACCACTCAGATTCATCACGTTGGCCCCGCCGAGGCAGCGCGACATTAAAAACACTCTTGACCACACGAGCTCGCGTTCAGCCGCAGTGAAAACTCGCCATCGCTCCAGGAACTCAAACTAAAACGAGGAGAAAACTGCAGCTGGACCCAGCATCATGGAGCCCACACAGACGCTCCTCTTTAGGAGGCTAAACGGGGGCCGGAGCTTCCATCAGCACACAAAATCCTGCATCTGGAGGGGGGGGGGGGTTGGTGGTCCGTAGGTGCACACGACGTCCCGGTGACTCGTGTTTCGTTACCAGACTTTTATGAGCGTTAGTTCGGACCAAATCAGAAGGGAGAAGAAATAGGCCAGCATCGTCTGAGTGGCGTGCTCTTGTGGGGGCTCGTGTCAGGCGGCGAGCACCTTCTCGCCAGGCTACAGCCGCAGGTCAGCGTCAGAACAGTGCGTGCGTTGTCAGGGCCGAAGGCTGCGCAGGCTCCATGTTGACAGGTGGCTGAGGGGCTCCAAAGTGGCTTTATGTTGAGCCCTGCGTTGTGTGGCCTCCCCCAATTACAAGTCCCGGAGCCCAGAACAAAATGGCTGCTGTGTGAACTGGTCAGCGCGGATAAATGAGGCAGTGTGTGCAGATCGGTCGGGAAGCCTGCCTGTTGTAATTAATGGGACAGCTGACTTTGGCATGAAGAGCGGTGGCCCAGACTGATGGCTGTATGATTTGTCATCTTTCACTCCGTAATTTCACCCCCCCCCCCCCCCACACACACACACAAACATTCCCACATTCTAGATAAACACACCCATCCATCCTCACAGTCATTTTCTCATCAGTTTTCCTGTGTGATCTTTGGAATAAAGAGGAGTTTCTGATATCAACTCAAGTTTTCTGTAAATAACAAAACCCCAGTAAATCACCCATATAGAGCAAACTTTTGCTGGAGGTTAGAAGTGATTGATCGCTGCACTTGCAACCCAATTTTCCCTCGTTATAATCCAACAATTAACCGATCCACGCGCACAGACAGGATGGTTCGATATCCAATTTAACCTCACAATCCAGCGGTTTTAGCATCTTCCGTACGAGCGCATTTGGGCCTAATTAGTATTTAAGTAGGTTACATAGAGGCCCTCTACTAAGTAGGACAGAAAGATAGCACAGCTCGGAAATGTGTTCTGATGGTCCAAAACTGCTACAGAAGGCTTTGATGAAGAGTTTAGCGCAGCAGTTGAGAAGCGCTGCAGCTATTGCAACACGGTGTCATTCAAACAGGCTGTTGTCCCACTAAAAGCTCAAGACAATCAGGGGACAGTGTCTCCTCCCAGGGGCCATTACCTCATGAGGGTGGCCCAGAACTGGACCCGGACGTTTGTAGACGAGATCACACAATGTGTTAGCTATTAGCAGGTAGCAGGGAGACTGGTGCTGGTTGAAGTGCGATAGGACAGGAGAAACTGCGCCGCATCGATCAATGTCGCTAACGCAACCCGAGCAGCACCAGCGCACCTCCACAGGCCTTCAGTGGTTCTGCGATGCCTGGACGTGGATCTGTGGGTCAGCATTAGGCTGCATTACGAATGGAACCCACAGACTGTGGTCATGGACTCGTGACCACGCCCATCAGAACATTTTAATGGTCACCTTTCACAGATCCCCTGACCTGATGCATCATTCTCGGGCTCCTTTGGGTTTCCCTGACTTTACAGAACGTCCACATTAAAACGAGCTTCACGTAACTTCGGAGGCAGGCTGGGAAGCTCCTGCATAAAGGTTGGCACGGAACATTTGGGAATGCAAACCGTCTGGAGCGAGTCGAGCATCTGTTCCTTGTCCCACTCCAGGACACTCGATCGGCTTCTGGTTGAACTACGTTTCCCTGGATCTCCTGCATTTCTTCTCCATTTGCCGCTCTCCCCCGCTGGACTCCAGCTGTGTTCTGCTAAACAAGGCGGCAGTCTCATCAGACCTTTCCCCCTCCAACCCCCGGGACCCCCCACCTTCAACCACCTCACTTACCCCTCCCTCCAGGAGGAACCTGCGGTGGGTCCGCAGTGATAAAGAAAGCCCAGCTGTTCAAACAGTGGGAGGCAACAGGAGGGGGGTTGTTGGAGGGACACATCAGCATATTTACTTTATAGAAATCAAAATATATGCACATAAACAGACCACCAAATATCCACAGAGGAGCCAGGGGTGGTGGTTTTGGGGGGGGGGGGGGGGGGGGGGGGGGGGAGAGTCAGCTGTCAGAGATAGAACATTTTACAATTCGACCTTGGATGGAAAGAGTGGAAACTCCAGCGGTTCTGGCTCGTATCTGTGTCCAATACGACAGACTTGTTTTAATAAACACATTCCAGGAAGGAACCGTTCCCACATTTGGTGTTGAAGGATGAACGTTGCATTCAGGCTGAACTGGAGCGCCGTATTACCTGGACTCGCATCATCGCCCCCCCATTTGGATAAAACACAACACAATCTCCTTCCTCACACGATCAGCGGCCCAGACGAAGGCTCATGTGAGAGTGTGTCAGCGTCCGACAGCTGGTGGGTACAAGGAGTCATGGCTGGAAACAACCTGCTGCTAATAGGTGACTCATTCTCAAATGGACCGTGGGGGGAAATGAAGATATCTGATGGGAGATAAGTGGGAAAAGGGCCTGAAGGAAAATGTGTTTTCACTCAGAGGACAACTGGGAGCAGCAGCAGGCTGATTATTATTCCAATTCCAGGACATTTTCTTGACAAACTTCAACCTTTTGCAGAGTTTATTTAAACCATCTTGCAAAAAAAGGTTTTACAGCCGGTGGGAATAATCAGCTGTGCTTGGGAAACACCCAACGGTTGTGTGGATTGAAAACAGAAGGTGTGTGTGTGCGTGTGTGTGTGTGGCCTCCAAGCCACCCCCCTCCACAGTGAAACTTCCATCCACCTCCTGCTGCTGGTGTCCTGGGTAGAAGGTCTCCTCCTCTCACCACCTCTGGTCCTTCCTCCTGACTTGATTGTGTTCTTCCAACCCAGCAGGAGCTTTTTGTTATCAGAGCAGCAGAAGAGCCAACCAGGGTGGTGGGGGAGGTGGAGTGGGGGGGCTCCAAAATATGGCTCCAAAATACCCATCTGACGTTGAAAGACTGTCTCAGAACACGGATGCATCTGTGATGCTAATGGGCCAGTCAGAGATCAATGTGGTGGATGGAGACCCGAGAAAAAGTAGTTCCCCACAGTTCATGTGGACCATCACAGTGTCCAGCTGTTGGTCGTCCCATCGCTCCATTCTCCCGTCCACAGCTGCGGTCTCTCTGAGCCCGCCACCTCCTCTCAGCCCACCGTCTCCATGGGAACGCACTGACAGAAACAGTAAACACCCAGGTGTGGAGGGAGCCTCTTCGCTCGCTGCTGTCATCAGTCACATCAGGAGGTTAAACACAGATTTAGGTCAAGAAGAGAGGCAGAGAAGAAGAAGTGCTGCCTCGCACCCTCGCGTGAAGGCGATTTCTGGTGCAGGGTGACCTCTAGAGGTCAACCCAGTAAAGGAGGCGGGTTGACAACCTGCGAGTCGGACGTTGGCTTTGGCTTCTATTAGAATAAATCCACCAACATCGGTCGTTCGGTGTAAATGTTCAAAACTTCAAAAAGCACGAGTAGATTCGCATCCACGTCCACCTCCTAAAGAGATGCTTCCTCCTGGTTCTGTTTCCTGCTGCTGACACGACCTTCATGTCACACTGGCACCACGAATAATGAGAAATCTGCTCTTCAAGCACAAGAACCAGACAGAGAAGTCGAGGGAAGTGGTGGACATGTAGGAGAGACTGGACCCGACCTATACATGCTTAAATGTGTTCTACATTTTAATAACAGGCTGTTTCTGGATAAAACCCAGATGATCACATCTGAGAATTAAAGCTATTATTATTGTTGTTGTATTATTATTGAGTATTATTGTTACTAGTTGTGGCGGAGCTCGTCCATACCCGTTAAATTGTCCCCCACACCGCCCCCTGCTGGCGGAGGAATTGAAATGACTTTACTTTACTGGTCTGGTTTTCACGTTAAATGTAATAATTTAATGGTGTAAATACCTGCAAATATCACAAATCATTTGCGGCTACAGAGTCGGTTTCAGCTTCCCTTTTTTTCTGGGGTCATTTTCGTGCATGTGCCGTGTCCTTCATTGTTAATTAATGATTAATTCACATCATTAAAAACTAATTTTAATATTGCTCACAGACATACTGAAATAATATCGAATGAATTTGTGATAAGAAAGATTTAAGAGTTTATTTATAAAAAGAAATCACCTTCAACAGATTTTATTTGCCACAGCCTTCATAAAACAATATTTGGAATGTGATATATTTCTTTAACACCCCCTCCATGAGCGCGCTCGCCTCCTCCCCACGCCGCCGCTCCGCTCGGGAACGTTTACGTTGGCCTCTACTCCTGAGTCACACCTCCAGCGCCACAGAGCGCCCTTGTGTCAGGTGTCTGTTTGGATTGTGGGAGAGGCGGCGGCCGCAAGTTGGTGTTTGCGTAACCACGTGGGAGCGAAAGCTTAACTGTTGCTGCTAAACAATGAGGGTGGCGTGAAGTGTCGCCACGTTAGCACAGAGGGCAGCGATGGTGACGACCCTGGTGCAGCAGCACGAGCTGCCTGACAGTGACCCTAGAGGTCAGGGGTCACCGGACCCCAGCCGGGAGCGCCTCTCCTCCACACCGCTGCAACGAAATGGGCGCCATTCTCAGATTTCCTGCGTTTGTCGGGGCATCTTCGTCGTTTGGCCGCTGCCGTCCACCCTCCGTGCACGTTTCATTCTGACCCTTTTCACATTAATCCACAGGATTAGGCTCAAGCGACCCAGATTGGGATGCCAGCGGCTTTATGCACGCAAAGAACGTTGAGGACAAGGAGGGAATCCGACGCGATGCTGAAGAGTGGAAAAAGCAACAGCGGTTTCAGGGCTGCGGCCCCGCCTGGTGCTCAGGTTCCACCCCGTCCATTCAGCCGCTTTCATGGTTGAAACCTCCGCTAACGTCTCTGTTGCGTCAGCTGATATTTTAGCTGCATCCAGGGCTTAAAATACAGCTGAATCCTCATCTGTCTGTTCCTCCCCTTTAATCTAATGTCTGCTTTATAGGTTCGCCTTTGGGCTCTGTGATGGTATCTTTGCTAACAGAATGTAGCTTAGCTTACTGGTCGTGCACGGCGGAATCACAGACTAGCGGTGAAAGAACTCACGATGTGGCACCACATCATGGTCCCAAACCTGCACTTCCTGTTGCCCATGACGATATTTAAAATTCTTCCATTTGGGGCATTAATAGGGGCTGTGATGCGTTCACTGACCAACAGGACGGCCACCACAGAGTCATGTTGGGCTTTGACACGTTAACTTTTTCACGTACTCGCACATTCAGCCTCGCATTCAGAACACTCTGGTATCGGCGGCTACCTCCAGGCTGCCACATGCTCACCAGGACACTTTGGGAAGGTGCTGGATCCCTCCGTGCGTCCCTGGACCACCGTGGAAGCCCTCCACACCTTCTCTGACACATCTAACCCATTGCAACATATTCATTATTTGGACTAAACTTGGAACAGAGACGCAGTTTTCAGTCTCTTTTTGATCGGCACGGTCTGTTCGGGAAAATTGCAACGTTAAAAATGTGGAACATCAGCAGCCTGTGCGCCTCTGGAGGAGACTTCGACCCCTCCGGCGGCTCCGTCGAGCCCGGTGACGCTGCAGGCGGCGGCGCGCTGGGCTGAGCCGCGGGGAGCTGGAGGCGGGCAGCACCGCCCTCTGCAGACCGCGGCGAGCCTCCACGTCAGGCAGCGGCTCAGTCAGGAAATTCAAACAGAACCCAGCAGCACACGCGCTCTCTCACGCACACACAGACGCATCATTGTTCTCCAAGGTCACCCCGGCCGGCATTCTGCACGGGTCTCACACGCACGCCTTCTATCTCCAAAGGTAACGTGATTTTTTAAGTTCTTTTTTGGGGTAATAAAAGGAAAGAGGCATTTGTCGTGTCGGGACGTCGCGGTGCGCCAGGATGAGGTGCGTGATGCCCCGCGGTGAAGGCTCGAGGATGAGGAGCAGCTCCGCACCGTCGTGATGCGTTCAAGAGCCTCGAGCGAAAACCCGACATTTAAACATTTCAAAGCCGAATGGCTCGGTTCTATTCCCGCTGGTGAGATTCCCGCTGAGCCCGCACAGGCCCGGATTTCGACTGGCTTTATCCGGCCGCGTCCTTCCATCAGCAGCATCATATGATCAGGTTGCAGCGCCGAAACGCAGATCTCCAAGATTAAAAAAGAACATCACCAGCTCTTTTTCAAATAAGAGGGTCTCATGACTTTAGTTGTTGGAGCCACGTTGTTGTAGTTATTATCATTATTATTACAGCACCAACGAGCAAAACCTTTTATTACACCAGGCAGTGTGTTTTACAGTTTTTTTGTACTGGGCTTTTTATTTGACTTAGACATTCATTAAACGTGAATTGGGGCTGAGTTCTCCTCACAGTTGAGTTATTGCATCAGTTTCCCAACCAACAAGCCTCTCTGCTACTGTCCAAACAGCAGTTTTTGATTACAGACGTCTCCGAACCCAAAACAGGCTGGCATGTTAAATTTGGGGAATGCTGCTGTTGTGGTAGCACCAGTGTCCTCACCAAGGTGGAAACCAGCAGAGCTGCTCAGACAACTTTGTTTCTATTAATAATCACAATTACCGGGAAATTACCGGGAAAAACCAAGTAAAGGGAAATTGAGTTTCTGCTCATGATCTTTGCTGGTGTGTTTTATCTTTAAGGGTCACAAGTGCTGCTCTTGTTAGCTTGTCCTTCAAACAGGGGAGGACGTGGATGGGTGCTTGTGTCTTCAAGGTGACGTCCTGCTCGAGGCCTTTTGACATGTCGTCCCGGTTTGGAGGTGATCCAAACACGCTTTGGGTGTCTTTGTCACACAAACCAAGGCTGTGTTTTATTTCCACGTGAGGACGCTAACGCGGCCGCTGCTGAAGGCAGTTCTTGTGGAAAGTGAACACGCGTGTTGGTGTCTTCTTCTGATCAGGTTTCAAGATGAAGCCAGTTTAACGTGTTGCCTGAGGGACATTTGTTATGGACATAAAACCTGCTGTGTTCAAGCAAAACAACAGCCCCAGTGATGAAACTGCTAACAGGAATCACAATTTCTAATCGGAGTTCATTTAAAGAAGAACTTCCTGTGTTTGACAGTTGGGGGCCACACAGGAAGGGGGGGTACTGGTGCCACACGACAGGAAGAAACCAGCCCTGAAACTGGGACACAACTGTCCGTAAACCCGGGACGGTTCCTTTTACTGCTGTAACAACAACGACTGACGCCACCGCCCCCCTGAATGGGAGTCAGACTTAAAATGTCCTGGACTTCCCAGCATGCTCGTGTGTGGTGTGTCGGCGCGCCCCGGTTCTCCCGACTGTTGGCTGACTGGGTCACGTGACCACTGTGAATCGTGTGATTCGTTTGATTGGGGTTAATCATGAACTCTAGTGTTTCGTGTCAGGGTTACCTTCATGTCTCACAGGACAGGACAGGACAGGCAGGACAGGCAGGACAGGACCTGTTGCCTCTTTTGCTCCAGGGGAGGTGCTGGAGCCTCATAGGGGGTGAAGGCAGGTGCACCCCTGCATGCGTGACCAGCTCATCCCAGGACCCTCTGTGAGCAGTTGGGTACCTTGCCCAAGGGTACCTCGGCAGAGCTCTGAAGGCGTTCACCTCCCTCCACTTCTCAGCTCAGGCCTCCACAGGCTGTTGTCCTGCGTTGGGGGGTAAATAAGTGATCGGGCTCCGTCTGCACAGCTCAACCTTCATTTGTCCTTCACATCAGCAGCCTCGAAGATGGGCGGACGCATTAAGTCAAAGTGTGAAAAGTCTTAAGAAAAAGAGAAAATGACTCAAAGTAGGATTTTATTAATCCTTTTTGACATTGCTGTTTATTAAATGTTTAATCAGTCATTGCCACTTGGATCAACTCGTAACAGGAAGTAGAAAGTGGGCTTGATGTGATGAATAAACAGTAGTTGCTTATTTAAGCAAAGTGTGTCATAGCTGCTAGCGTTAGCTTTAGCGTGACCTACAGATTTAGTTAGTCTGACATCTGTCCAAACATCTAATCTGATAATAAACCTGCAGTGTCAACTTGCACTTCATGGGTATTTGCACATTGATTATCTGGGAAGGCTCTCGGCCCATGATGCTTTGCTCCCTCTACATCAAAGACAATCTTTGTCCAGAAACTTTCCTCTAACGCTCTCGATCAGGGTCTGAGCTGCGTGCCTCTAGGCGGGTTAGCACTCCTTCCCACCGCGTGGGCCTGGTTCACTACAGCAAACTTCATCCTACACCACAAATTCCACAAATTCTGAATGGAAAAACAAGAGAGACGCATCTTGTTGCAACCATTCGAGTAACCGAAGGGTAAATATTGACTTAGCCTGATGCTAGCGGTTGAGCTAGTCAATCCAAGCGACAGGTGGACACGGAAAAGGCTAAAACCCCAAAAGAAAGTGTGGTCAACGATTCAGGCCTCTCCGAGTTCCTCAAACCCGTCTCTCATTTCACACGGGCTGGAGTGGTGGTTACCTGTAAACTGCCGTCGTGGTGGCCACGCCCGTTTACACCTTCCTGGTAATACAACACTGCATTCCAGAGGGCAAACTCACAGAAGGTGAGAGAGACGGTGGGAGGGGGAGCGGGGGCCGGTGGTGGTTACACTCATTGCACGTTACCAAATGCTATTATATTATCTTAACTAATGAAACTGTTTAACTGCCCGCACCAGGAGCATGTAGTCAGCTCAGGAAATGTTGACATTACGGCTACAAAAGGGTGATTTAGCTTTTTCCACTTCCTGTGCTTACTACACGGTTGAAGGAAGCACATTCAACACTTCCTGTCTCCTCGGTTGCTCCGTTATTGCATCTGGAGCTTCATGTTGGAGCCCATCGGCGTAAGCCTCTTATGAGCTCTGCAGCTCGTTCGTGCGTCGTAGTCACGTTCAATCAATCAACATCAGTATTTATGTCTGCTGGGTGCTGCTGCGGACAGCCTCTAATCTGATTAGCATGGATTAGCGCTCCTCTATTGAGGGGGAAGGCATAAGAAAGTCTGATTAAATAGGGAATACAAAGGATACACGCACACAGAGATTATATTTACTCATCAGTCAAGTTGTAGCAGTTATTTATTAGCAGGGTGTTTAATTTAATTCAGTGGATCAAAAGAATTTAGTTAAAAACCAACGACCAGGACTAGCTTTGACTGTACAGTATATGCTAATGAAAATGCTAACGTCGCCCGAGCAGCAGAGGAGGAGGAAAAGATTCTTATCATTAATGTCAAAAGGGTGTTTAGATAACCGAAGGTGCTAACATGAGAAGAACTTTTCCCGTGGCGTTCCGATTGTGCTGTCCCGATTATTTGAGAGCGTTGCCACCCGATCCGGTGGGAGGGGCTCAGGGGGCATTATTTATGAATGGCCGTGTGTCTTTTGCACAGCACACCGGAGTGTTTCTGTTTTAAAATGCCGTTAAATATTGAATTGTGTTCCACCATTGCTACACTAGCATAGCGTTTGTTTACCTACAGTGAGGTCATGTTGTTGCCCCTCATGGAGTCCTTCCCTTCTGTCATTTAGGGTTGTTGGGGGGCTAAAAAGTTCAATCTTTGCTTTATTGGGCCTTTTTCAAACCAACAGCATGTTCCTTCCTTCCTTCCTTCCTTCCATAAAACCCAGGTTGGTGACTTTCTGGTGACCTTCTGGACCTTCTCGTCCCGCTACGCCTCAACCCAAATCCTCCTTGAGCAGAGCAAACAGCTCCAAACACTGTTCCTACATTAGTACAAGCCGATGTCGAGGATTTTAAGTAGAGGGAAATTAAAAGAAACGACGTGATGTTTGCCTGAAGCATTTGGAGCCAATAAGAGTCACTCTCGTCTCTATGCGTCCGTACATCTGAATAAATGTTTTAGCCCCATCGGCACCGTCACAGGTGAAATCGGCCTCGGTAGTTCGGCTATCGGGCAACATTTTGAACGACTGGCTCTCGAAACGGAGGTCTGTGTGGATCGTTCCTGAGCATCTTCATTCCTGAAAGCTTCTTTTGTCTTTTCTCCCTGGCTTTTAACACAGCCTGAGACTTTGATCCTACTTTTAGTGCTTTATGGCGTTTATATTTTATATATTTTTTTAGCTGACAGGACTTTGCAACAACTATTACAACTGTATGATTGTTTTTATAGCGCTATAATGATAAGGATAAAAGACTTTATTGATCCCACATTGGGGAAACGTTACAGCCTGTGGTGTACAGTACAGAAAAGTACTAAAAGAAAAATAAATAAATAAAAAGACTCTTATATTATGTACATTGCTATGTACATTGTACAGTATATACAGAAATTAAAAATTATGTTCAGAAGGAGTGTCGGACAGTGTGAAGAAAAATGAAGGTGCAATAAAGGTGTGCAAATAAAACCTTCCAGAGGTAGTTATGATTCGTTAGTGCAAATATGCCAACCCTGGGTTATTGGTGCTGCAATTAAGTGTTGTGCATGTTGAACAATCTGACGGCAGTTGGGATGAATGACCTGTGGTAACGCTCCCTTTTACACCGTGGGTGTAACAGTCTGCTGCTGAAGGAGCTGCTTAAGGCCCCCACAGTCTTGTGTAGGGGGTGAGAGGGGGTGTCCATAATTGATGTCAGCTTGGCCAACATCCTCCTCTCACCCACCTCCTCAATGGAGTCCAGAGAGCAGTCCAGGACTGAGCCAGCCCTTCTGACCAGTTTGTTGAGTCTCTTCCTGTCCCTCTCTGAGCTTCCACAGCTCCAGCAGACCACAGCGTAGAAGATCACCGATGCCACCACAGAGTCATAAAAAGTCCTAAGCAGTGTCCTGCACACTCCAAAGGACCTCAGTCTCCTCAGCAGATGGACATGACTTTGGCCCTTCTTCTGTCTGTGTTGGCTGTATCGTCGGAGAACTTCTGGAGGTGGCAGCTGTCTGAGTTGTGGCTGAAATCCGATGTGCAGAGAGTGAAGAGGAAGGGAGAGAGAACTGTACCCTGCGGGGCCCCCGTGCTGCAGACTACCACGTCGGACTCACAGTCACGGAGCCTCACGTACTGTAGTCTGTTGGTGAGGTAGTCGGTGGTCCAGGCAGCCAGGTGACAGTCAACTCCAGCTCCCTCCATCTTCCCTCTCAGCAATGATGGCTGGATTGTGTTGAAGGCACTGGAGAAGTCAAAGAACATGACTCTCACAGTGCTCCTGGTGCTCTCTAGGTGTGAGAGTGACAGCAGGTAGATGACGGCGTCATCCACACCAATGCCCGGTCGATATGCAAACTGTAGAGGGTCCATCTTGCTGTCCACCAGCTGTCGGAGGTGGGTGAGAACGATCCTCTCCATGGTCTTCATCAGGTGAAAGGTTCAGCAGGGCTTTTAGATCAGGGGTCATCCAGGGTTTGTTGTTGGGGAAACACCGAACGGTATTTTCCACACAGAAGTTGATGTAGTCCGTGATGCAGGTTGTCAGGCCGTCGATGTCCTCCCCGTGAGGTTCACATAACACATCCTATAAAGGTGATATAACTATTAATTATTGTAGTCCCATGCGTCGGGGGTGGCTACAATAAGGTGGACAGAGGGTAGGGCTGCCTCCCATTAGCCTCCAGGTAGCGTCAGGGGACACCTGTGTCCCTTTGACTTTCGTTGTCCTGGATGTGTCCCCCCATGCTGTTGCTGCCTGTTCTAATCCCACAGCCGACTGTATACTGTCAATAGGAGCTGCAGCCGTCACCTGATTCCTCCCGACATTGTCGATAACTGTCTGATTTTTGTGATCTTCTCAACACCGGCTCAGGTTCTTTCACAACCTTCAACGTGCTGAGAATGTCTCCTGTCCTGACTTTTCCTTTGAGCTCTACCTTCTGTGTTTTACAGTGAGGTTTCTGCCTGGACGTGGGCCCGCGATGCCACCCAAGGCCACGAGTCCCCCCGCTGTGCCCCCGCCAGACGGTGGCTGGGGCTGGGCCGTGGTCTTCGGATCCTTCATCTCCATCGGCTTCTCGTACGCCTTCCCCAAGGCCATCACGGTCTTCTTCAAGGACATCCAGATCATCTTCAACGCCAGCTACAGTGAGATCGCATGGATCTCCTCCATCATGTTGGCGGTCATGTACGCCGCGGGTGAGACGCCGCTCATGTACCTTTTCTTTGTATCCCCTCATATCGGATTTCTTTGTTTCATGGATGGAAGTGAACCAAAGTTCTGTTGATAGCGCACGTTTGTGATCACGTTTATTTCTTCTGTAGACGTACAGTATAAACAAGGCCGAGGTCGTTCGAAAGGCTGCGTTGTGACATGTGACTCACGTGGTTGTCGCTAAGGCGCCAAAGATATCCGACTGCAAAATGCTCGTCGGTCATGCAAATATAATAAGGTGTCGTCGACGTAGCGATGAAAGCAATCGCTTTAGGAAATGTGTAGCGCCATAAATGCTAATGACTTCTGATCAAACCATGTTAGCACACGTTGCCCATCAGTTATTGTTGACCTTCATGCTAGCTACAGCAGCGCAACGTGCTACTGTAGCTGAGGAGCTCTAGTGTGCGTTGTGGGTGCAACCTGCTCTTTCCGTAATAACAGGCAACAACTTTTTCACCACTTCTATTTTTATCTGTGACGCTGACTTCCTGACAGGCTCTTGTGCAGCTCAGTGCTTCCAACGGAAGGTGAAATCAGCGTAAAAGGCTCCAGTTTTCAGGATAAAGGGGCTTGGGTTGTGTGCAAACGTTGCAGCAACATGTTTCTTCTAGAAAAACCTGACTGAGCTAGCATGACCAGCGGAGCTCCTTCACAGGCCCCAGGCCACAGTGTGCACAGTGAAAGCAACACATTAACATTCGTTCCACAAGCTGCACAATTTGTTTCACCATTAACTATTAATATCTTCCCTGTTCGTTTACATCTCAAATATTCATGTGACTTTTTAAAACCTCTTTCAGGCCTGAAGCAACTGAAAATTTACATTTGTGTTTTTAAAAAAAATACATGTTATGGTGAAAAATGTTGGAGGAGGAAGTTGTTGCCTGTAAAATATCGTATTAATGCATTTCCCAGTTTAGCCAGACCATTTTGTGGCTGCCATCTGTCCCACTATAACCAGTCCATTTAGCCTCTGTCCCACTATAACCAGTCCATTTAGCCTCTCTGTCCCACTATAACCAGTCCATTTAGCCTCTGTCCCACTATAACCAGTCCATTTAGCCTCTGTCCCACTATAACCAGTCCATTTAGCCTCTGTCCCACTATAACCAGTCCATTTAGCCTCTCTGTCCCACTATAACCAGTCCATTTAGCCTCTGTCCCACTATAACCAGTCCATTTAGTCTCTCTGTCCCACTATAACCAGCACATTTAGCTTCTCTGTCCCACTATAACCAGTCCATTTCGCCTCTCTGTCCCACTATAACCTATAATTACCCGCCCTGTGACGCTGGTGTCGCTGTGCTAGTTTCAGGATGACATTAATGGAAACCAGAGGAAACTCTCTTTACTGTATGACATTAACAACACAATAACATGCTGCTGTTATTAGCTCATCTAAACCAACATGTAAGATTTTAGCCCTCAGGTTGTGTTGCATATCTGTTAGCTTAGCGCCTCTGTTAATACAGTTCGTCTTCTCAGTTGCTATCGTTGCTCACCAAACTTATTATTTTGATGCGTTTGCTTCGCAAATTACATTTCAAGAAAGAAACTGCAGCTTTTTAAGCTTCTGTTTTATTTCAGTTCGGTTGCTTTTTGTTTTATTCTAAATTGTTTCACTGTTAGGCTACAATAGCCTGTATTAACAATAATTATGTGTCGTTGGTCCATGATAATTCATCAAAAAGAGAATTATAAACATTTTCCTGTATTGAGGAATTTAGACGAAGATGTAAAGTTTTAAAAAAGAAATAAATTCATATGTGGTATTTGCCACCATAAGCTCATTACAGTGTATTATACTGTTTATTATCATTAGAATTTGTATTGTAAGTATTACTGCTGCGAAACAAGACAAAGCCATTGTTCTCTGTCCTGTTCTGGGACACGAGCTTACAGGAGGATGAGGGTGTGTCACACACACATCTGACTGGTTTCACTTGGCTCCGGTTCAGCGCTGCAGCGCAACCGTCCCAAACATTACATCAGACAGGCGCACGGCCGAGTCGCCGTGTGATGACGTGTTCAAGCCCCAGGCTGCGCGTTTGTGTTGGATCAGTGCCTCTAATCCAGCCTCCCTCCCTCCCTCTCTCTCTCTCTCACACACACACACACACACGCTCACAGATTTGACCTTGGCATAAGCCAGTGAGGAAACTGCACGCTCGTGTTGCGTTCACTGTCAGTCAAAGTAGCATAGTAAGCGAAGGGAGGGAAATTAGGCTGAGCTCTAAGATGGTCGTCTTTTATCTCCATGACAATGGGCAATCACTGATGCCGCCAGTGTAAACTGACCCTCCCACTCCCCTAATTCGGGAGTTTTCTGGTAACTTTGGCTGCAGTGTTGTTTGCCTTAAATGGGTCTCTAACCCTAACCCAGAGTTTGACCCCTAAACAAGCAAGAGTGGCAGAAAACCCCCTTGAACAGGACCAGGCTCATGTGGGGGCCCCTCCTGCTGATGGCTGGAGGGGTAAAGGAGGAGGAGGGTGGGGCAGCGACGGCACCGCGTCACGTCGACGTGTGTTGCCGGGGTTTGTTGCCTTCCTCAACCCCAAACAAGCTGTTTCTCTTCTTCAGTTGAAGACGTCAGAAGAGACAAAGCTGTTTATCTCTGGAAGTTCCAGGTTCCCCTGACAACCCTTCGACCCTGGCTACCTGTTTCAGGACTGACGGAGTGTCTGACACAGGCTGCCGACACATAGTTCACATATTACTGTCACAGTTTGTGGCGGCAGCTTCAGACACATTAAAATATGTCAGTGTTTTCAAAAAGGAAGCCGGCGGGTGTTTTCAGCAGAACATCCTATTTTAAGCGGTTTGCCTCCGCCGGTTTAGGAACTTCCTAAAAGTCTATAAAAGGAGAAGAAGATTCACGCAGCGTGATTTAATCCAGACTCTTCACCTGGTGACCCGCTACGTGTCCTGCTGGGAGTAAAAGGCTTATTTAAGAAACACACCTTTGCCTGGCTCTCTGGCTCGCTTCTCATCGATCTGTACTTGAACCCCAACAAAGGGAGGTCGCCGTTACAAGCACACAGATGTCATTAGCAGACAAAGACACGCACAGACTCGTTACCGGAAGAGTGGAACCAATCAGGCGAGTGCGGAGGAGCGTTGTATAAAAGCCCGAGTCATCTCAGGAGAATGGCCTACTTCTACAGTGGTGGCTAATAATAGCCTGCTGGTGCTCCTGACACGTCATCATGACAAAGTCGTTCTCACCAGTCATGCGAACACTAAAATGCTCCACTATGGATGGAAAATATCTGACGAAACCTGCCAAGACTATAGGAAATATGCCTTTTGTTACTGCTCAGCTGCTAGCATAGCAGCTCTGGGGACATTAGCAAGGCTCCTCCTAATGTGCCGAATTGAAAACAGTTTCTTTGTGATAAATTGAGCAGCTTTTTTCTGTATTCTGAGGAGTTTTTGCCAGTAAACTAAAAAAAACCCTCCATTAATCTAAAGGCTTTGCGTCTCAGTCAGTCAACACTGATTCCAAAGCTCGGTCAAAAATACTGCGACTGACCTTTGCTTCCTCTTCTAATGATGTTATTTCGACAAGGTTAAATGGGGGATTTCTTTCTAAGCTGATTAACTTGAAGATGTTCGCTGCTACTTTTCATTGAAACTGAAACCTCTTGGTGTGTCTCCATGAAACACTAAATATTGTAAATCAACCACCCAGGTTCTGTTAACAGGACCTGCAGCTGCTGTAGCAGCCAGAGTCGCTCTTGCTGCACCCCGACCGGTCCTGGTCTCCGTTAACGAGAAGCCTCTCAAGCTTCCTCTGTTCTCCTAGGTCCCATCAGCAGTGTCCTGGTCAACACCTACGGCTGCAGGCCCATCGTGATGATCGGGGGCTGCCTAAGCTCCCTGGGGATGATCTTAGCTTCCTTCTGCACCAGCGTCCTGCAGCTTTACCTGTGCATCGGAGTTATCGGCGGTAAGTCCCTGGAAAGCGCACCAAGTCCATTTGAGATAAGTCGGGGAGCTTAAGTCTAAGACGCAGGTTATAAATAAAACTGTTGTTTTTGTTTACACGGTTTATTCCTGCTGGAGGCTGTAGATGGTTAGATGGACAGTTATGTCCACCAGAGACACAACGCCAACACCATGAGCTATATTTATAGCTGTGGTTGTGCACTATTCTTACAATGATTCTGATCAAACATCCCAACAGCACGATAAAGGGAACAGGAAATGACTTCGGATTTGTCGATTTCTAAAGCTTTTTATAAACGTGTTCTTCCTTTTATCATCGTGTGTCTGTTTAATAAAACTGTGCATGTTTTCCCGTAGGGCTTGGTCTGGCCTTCAACCTGCAGCCGGCGCTCACCATGATCGGGAGATATTTCTATAAGAAGCGCCCCATTGCTAATGGCTTGGCCATGGCCGGTAGTCCGGTGTTCCTCAGCACCCTGGCTCCCCTCAACCAGTATCTCTTCAACCAGTTTGGCTGGAGGGGAAGCTTCCTGATCCTGGGCGGGCTGCTGCTGAACTGCTGCGTGGCCGGTTCTCTGATGAGGCCTCTGGGGCCACCACCCAGCAAGAACAAGAAGGATGAGGAGATAGCCGCCACCACCACCACCACCACGAAAGAGAAGCTGACGCCCTGGCTGCTAGTGAACAGGTACCTGGACCTGTCGCTCTTCAAACACCGCGGCTTCCTCATTTACCTGTCAGGAAACGTCATCATGTTCTTTGGCTTCTTCGCGCCGATCGTCTTCCTTGCCGCATACGCCAAAGACATGGGCGTGGATGAGTACTCGGCCGCTTTCTTGCTCTCAATTCTGGCTTTCGTCGACATGGTTGCCAGGCCATCCATGGGGCTTCTGGCCAACTCCCGCTGGGTCCGGCCCAAGATCCAGTACTTCTTCAGCTTCGCCGTGCTGTACAATGGCGTGTGCCACATTCTGTGCCCGCTGGTGGAGAGTTACACCGGCCTGGTAGTTTACGCGTTATTTTTCGGCTTTGCGTTTGGCATGGTCAGCTCGGTGCTGTTTGAGACGCTGATGGACCTGGTGGGGGCTCAGAGGTTCTCCAGCGCCGTGGGACTCACCACCATCGTGGAGTGCTGCCCGGTTCTCCTCGGCCCACCGCTAGCAGGTACCAATCATACGGCCTCCTCTTACATGGGAAAAAACAACAACAACATCTAAACATTGCATTTGTGCTTTTGCAGGGAAGCTTGTGGACATCACGAAAAACTACAAGTACATGTATTTCTGCTGCGGCGCCGTCGTGATCCTGGCCAGCATTTGGCTCTTTATCGGGAACTTCATCAACTACAGACTCCTGGAGCGCGAGCGCAAGGCGGCAGAGATGTACAAACGGACTGAGACAGAAGACCCTGACCAAGGTCAGGAAAAGAAGGAGGCCGACGCCGAGGCCCAGGCGTTGCAGGAACTGGCGGCCAAGGGTCCAAATGACGAGCAACCGATGCAGCACGAAACCAACATCTAGACGCCCGTTTTTGTACCCCCTGGTTGTAATTTCACCTCCCCTGTGGTCCAACCGGTGGGAGCCTCTCGGTGGCTCCGCCGCGCTGTCTTCAGGGTCCGATGGACTTCTCAAAACACAAACTGCCAAAGCAACGGTTGTGTCGTTGAAAGTGTGCCAACGAGCCGTGTGCAAAATCCTAGCGATACTAACAAAAACACTCCAAACGGAGGTCATTTAAAGAACGTGAGAACAGAAACATCAAGTAGTACTGACTGGATTCACCTCATATCAGATTCACAAAGATCACGTGTGTGTTAAAGACGAACGCATCGAAATATTTAGACTTCAGCTATTTGTGAACAGCATGGCAGAAAGATATGACCCGTATCATTTTTACGTTATTTAATATATAAAAAAAATCAATATAGCCATAACTAACAATTTGAGCCGTCTGTTTCTACAAAGCAGTAATTTCCTTTATTCCTCTGGGACGCGATCGCAGCCCGCTCTGGTGGCCGGTGTTCAAGCCTCGGCAGCAAACTCAGAATTTGCTGAAAACCGAATAAACTTCCTGTTCGCTAGATCAAATGGGAACCCAACAAGGCAGCAGATGTTAAATGTAAAAGTTCACCGCGGAAACCCTCGAATTGGCTGATTGTGTGGCGCTTGGAGCGGGAACGCGGCGCTAGCTACTGCAAAATCTTAATTGCGCTGCGTTAATATGCCGATCGAGCGCTCTAAAAATCCCCACTCTTGTAAATAAAGAGCAGATGTGTTCACAGCTGGTGGTCATCTGAGCGTTCCGACGCTGCCGAGTAAAAACCCACTCCGACGCCTGCTTTACGGCTTCCGATCTGTCATAAAAAGCCGCCTCTAGTCCTCCATTGTTGTTCGCCGGCCCGCTCGGGAAGATAAATGGCAGCGTTTCCCTCCTAACTTTATGAAAACTGCTGCACTTCAGCGAATTTAAATAGAGTTGAATGTAATTTCCTCTGTGGGCCTTAATGAAGTATTAACGACCAAAAAACCATCTGTGTAGAGGAGGTTTCCGTACAGTTGAGCCCCACTAGCGATATATTGGAATGCCGATGTGTGTGCAGAGCTCGGAAGTGTGTTCTATGATGCGTTGCCTTAACTGTAAAGTGAGTCCTTGAGAGTGTTACTGTACGAATATTCCGCTTCTTTTGTCTCCTAACACATCTGATGAGCTGTAACATGAAGTACTGTCTGTAGCAGATCCACCCCAGTGTGGCGGCACTTTATGGAATCTATTACCTGCTGAATGCTAAATCCATTTAATCTATTCGTCTAAATGTCCCAACAGCAACAGGAGACACACCTGTTAGCTGTTGCTGTGCTGTTTTCACCAAAGCTTCGGGGTCCTAAGGCCAAACATATAGTCACATACCTGCCATAGCAGGTGTCCTTTGATTGTCCTTCGTGTTTGTCCGCACCTTGAAGAGCTGAATGTGTAATCAGAGTGGACCGAATGGACACTGCTGATTCTGATGGGAACGATGCTTTGCAGTTTGCTCACCAGCATTTCAAGTTTGTATTTGTTTGAGTTCTGTTATTAATGACTGGGAGTCTTCCATGGGGATGTCAAGATCCCTGTCCTCTAGGTTGCAGGACAATCGTGTAACACTGCCCCCTGCTGGTGACAGCGCAGACCAAACGGAGCTCTTCAGGAGGGTAAACAAATGCTATTTATTTCTAGACATGTGATTTAACAACCTATTTTTTGGGGTCGCTCTAATTAGTGCTATTTAGCAGGGTCAAAGGTCACCTTTGTTTTGTTTTTCTTAGATTTGTTTCAATCATAAATGACTAGAGGTGATTTTTTTAAGGCTGTAAAAATGTTCTAAAAGTATTTCCTGTCATTCCAAACATGTTTGTCATGGTTTGACCCTGATGTCCTGCTCCTTCAGGGAGTCCCAACCGACACACTGACATTTTATCCTTTTACGATTAGGAACTGCAGGAACTTAATTTGTCCCTATTTTGCATTTTCTGTGTTTTTGTGATTTAAAAATACGTTTTTATCTATAACAAATAGAGATATTGAATTTCAGATGCACCAATAGCCTTATTAGTTATATTGCTTTAGCATTTCACATTTTTTGCCCACTGTAGATGAAGAGGTCAATGAACAATGAGGTTATATATAAGTTATTGTTATATTTTGTGTTATAAATGAACAAACTGTTATTTTGGGAAATGCAAACACGAATACTGGACAGTGTTTTTCTCCTGATGGAGGAATCGATGTGTTTTAGGAAAATTCTAAAGCAGTTGAGGGGCCTGAGATCGTGCTGAAATAAAAAGAACAGAAACGCAGCGTCTTTACGCATCTATTATCATGTACATTGTACACACCTTCATGATTAATAATGATTTAAAAAAAAGTTAAAATCATTCTCCTGATATTTTAGGAAGCTTTTAAGCTAGCTGTGCCTTATTGTACATTAGTGATCGCTGTCTTCCACATCTGCGCGTTACAAATCAATGGATTATTTTCTATATATTTCCTAATATTTTGAAATCATTTTGCCCTTGTTAGCAGGTTTGTGGCCGTCATCCTAGGAGAGCTGTCCAGTATTCCCATTTCAGTCTTTTTCACTACCTCTGCAGCTGTGATGGGAACAAACTTCACACGGGTATAAGAAAACAGATGATTCTTTTGTATTCATCAGAGAATGTGATCACCTGTCACTGCAGAAATATCTGTCTATTAATGTACCGAAATAAAGGAGCGTGAAATCCAAGACTTGTGCTTTTCAGCAAACTGCAGAAGCTAAAGCTGCCGAGGACAAATGTTCTGGAATGTTCTCGAGCCTTTTTTTATTTTAGACGCTGCAGGTCTCCGCGTCCTTCAACTGCCCTGTAAAAGGCGACTATTGAGCCTTAAAAGGTTGTAAAACTGTCTTTTTTTGTAGACTACAGACTGAGCTCCAGTTGATTTATTATGAAGATCATATAATTATTGTGCTTTTTTTTATAGGCCGTGGGAATGAGGCTGTAATTGAGTGAATGGATGTCGTCTCCTTCATGAAATCCATATCACTGGTTTTTATCGCGTACTTTGTTCATCAGATAAAACAGGAACATTAGCATTAACACCCGTTCCTAATGAGACAAATCCGAACAATAATTGTTCTTTAATATCTCTGAAAATCTGTCATTGCAGACGGAGTGTAGTTTGTGGAAAGTTAGGTTGTATTGTTTTGTGGGGACCATTCGCATGAACAGCCAATAATAATCAGAACAGAGTTTTATCAACCCAACCACTCGTTGGCGCCAAATCGACCATTGTGGAAGTTCCGTCATGGTACAATTGAATGTTGTAAAGATGGTTAATTTAGTGGGGACAGTCAGGAGGAGGATCATGGTCACTATTACAGATATAATTTGAAAAAAGGGACAGTGGTACTCACAATTCACTGGTGAGCAGCATGTTTAAGTCTACTACTACTACTACTACTACTACTACTACTACTACTTCTACTACTAATAATAGGAACTATAACAATAGTAATAATCGCTGTACTGCACAGTACATTAACAGGCAGAACATGAGATCACCTGGAGGGAACCAGACGCTCATTAAAGTCAGAGCGCCTACATCAAACCGACTAATAATCATGCACGAGGTGATGCACAAATCTGCCTGGCAACAGATTTTTAAAGAACCTAAACCCCACCACCACTTCCTGCGCCATTAGTACACACTACACGCGCTGCGGATGGCTGGAGACCCTCAGGCAGAGTTTCTGGCTAGATTTTAATTACCTGTTGGGGTTTGAATGCACAAAGAAGTTGACCTCCAAAACAGAGTTGAGCTCAAGTCCCCAGGAAAAGCTGCAGAGTTTTGGGTCGGCGGCCTGGCGCTCGGCAATTAGCTGTAACACCGGCACAAGCGGGCTTTCAGCAACAATGTTGTGATAATAGGTTAAACACTGTAGGGACGTGCACCTCCCAATGGAGATGTTCACTTTCTGTTGAACGTCCTTACGTTATAGTGATGCTTCTCACATGAAGGGCACATTTTTGTCTTGATAGAGTTTCCTTTTCTCAAGTATCGTGGGGAATTTTTACTGCAGCAGCACTCAGCTTCTTCCAGGAGACATTCAAGGCATTCAAGGACTTGTTAGAAACGTCGTCCCTCCACCATGTCCTGGGTCTACCCCCAACTGGACATGTCCACAACAAATTCCAACGGACACATCTGGGAATCATTCTGATTTGATGCTTGGATCATCCCAACTCGGCTAAAGTTTGGAGCAACTTGTTTCAGCCACTTTCATATAATTATAATTATGTCTAATCTGGGCAGATGATTAATCACTGTTCCAAAGCCTAAACTACTGTAAATAATAATAATTTTCAGCGAGCCGCACATTAACTCTACACACACATTAACAAGTTTCTCTTTATACTTCCTGTTGTCTTTTAGTTTAATCGAAAAATGGACCATTTAAACGATGAAAGGCTGGACCGCCATCCCTCTGTGCTCGCTCTGACTCTGCAGCAAGCCTCGATCTTTTTCAGGAGCACCTGATCAGACTATGGAAACGGAACGAAGGGGTGAAGTCGATCGCCTGCCAGGAGGTTTGCATACGTGGATCATAACAGTTAATTTTTCTGCATCTCACGTCATACAAACCACATGGTTTGGTGATCGGAGCGGATCTTCTGTTGTTCAGAACATAAAACGTAATTTTAATAAATGCTGAAAAGCGTAGTGGACCGAGCTAGTTGCCCTGGGGTGTGCTCAGGGGGGAAACAACTGTCGATACTGAGCACAGATGACAAACTATTTGATAAATACTGCAGGAAACCATTTTTATTCAATTTAATTTTCACTACGCCTAATTTGCTTTTAATCAATTTAACTACACATGGAGGGAAGCAAATGTGTACATGAATTCAGACGCATGCAGACAATCCCAAGAGGGGAAAAAACAGTTTGTTTTGCAGAGGTCATTGGCCGAAACCAGCATAAATTTGCAAAATTGTATTTAAAGCGTGTTTTCCAATACCTTTATTTAATTTCAAATCTTAAATTTTGTTTATTTTTGATTTAATTGGATTTCAAATGTACATCAACACTTCTAAGCTGCCCTCTCTCAACACCTGCAGAATATTTACGCTGTGTCACAAGATGAATCTCGCCTTTTCTGGCGCGAGTAAATCTGCCACCAGTATTTCAGAGGCACCCGTCATAGCACAGCTTAATGGCTGTTTTCCAAATATTCCCAGCACAGGTATAAAACCCGAAATGTTGCCTTCGCTGCTACAGAATTGGTCACCGTGCAATGCTGGTATCACGCCGCACGCCAACACGGTGTGAATTAAACCAATAAACGGGGCTCCTCAAAGCGTTCTGACCCAAACTGGACCTCAAATCATCATGCCCAAAAGCTACAAGCTGCTCCGCTGTCTCAACAAGACACACATTAACCTTTCTCCCGTTATTTTTCTGTGAAGATCGCCCACTTTGAAGTGCCTCCATTTAACCTTCATTTAACTTTTGTGTCATGCTCTCCCGGGCGCCCCACTTTGACAGCAGAAGCCTTTAGAAGTCAGAAAAGGCCCGCGGCTATAGATGGCACATCAGCACATCTGTCTGCTCCGACACTGTGTTGTGAAACGAAGAACTGGCGGTTCTTTCTGCCGTTGGTGTTCTGCCGCTTGCTGACTGGATCAGTGTAGCTCAGTGTCAGGAAGACCCTTTATAAAGAAACTGTCCCCACCAAATAGCACACACACGGAAACAACTTGTCATGTTGATCCGGATCCTGATCATGAAAGAAATCTCTTTGCCTAGATAGGAGATTGAATCCCTCCGGCATCTCCAGGGTGTGTCTCGTGCCACTTTTAAACTAGTGGCCTGGATTGGTTTGGCTTGGCAAGGGATGCCTCATCTCCTCATCTGCTTTATCCAGGGCTGGGAGGCAAAGCAGAGATGCCCAGACTCCCCTCTCCCAACACTTCCTTCCTTGGCGTTCCCAGGCTAGGTGAAAAACAGAGACTCTCCAGTACAGGTATCTCTTGGGTCCTCCTCATGCTGAGAACACCTCTCTAGGGAGGCATCTGGAACAGGTGCGAAGGAGCAGAGGCTCTACTCTAGCTAATCCTGAATGACTGAGCTTCTCCTCCTCTCTGAGGGAGCGCCAACCCACCTTGCAGAGGAAATATATTTCAGCTTGAATCCACTTTTAAGGGAAATGCTTTGACGGCCCCTTGAGGGTGTGCTGTAAATCTGGCAGCATTTGTTGCTGGTCGTTTGCTACATTTGGGTCAACCGTCACGTTAACATGTATTTCTTGTATCCTTGCAAAAACGTCGGCACATCTGTTGAAATTGACCCGTATTATTTTATCCTCGCAAAAGAAAGAAGGGCGTAATTTTTCTTCTCTTAAAATACTTCCCACATGTTTTCAAGGCTGCTCGGAGTGGAGTTTTGCGTCCTTCAGCTTGCAGCTTTTTTCATGGATGCTAAGTATCATGACAACGTATCCTGACAAATGCAGCAAATGCTACTGCTGGTTGGGTCTTGGTAATGCTGCGTCACACCTTGAGAAATCTCGTGATTTGTATTCGCGTCGGCTATAAAATGATATTACAAAGATTTCTTTTCCTTCTTTTTAAATAATTTAACCTTGACAGGCAGGAGGACTCAGTGGTATGTTTCCGATCAGAGTAAAATAAGCAGACAACTCCAGCAGTTGAAAATCAAGAATAAGATCAGAATCAGCAGCAGCGATGCAAGAAGAAAAAAGAAAAAAGGCTCCATTTAACAGTGGACTGAATAACAAACTGTCTGATGTATCTGATATATCTTATTGGCTTTCTGGGTGCAGAATCCAAATGCTGAGGAATTTTGATCCAAGCCTGTTTTTTTTTTTGCTTCGACTTAATTGCAGCTTTTGTATCCATATAATGGACTTGTTAAGAAGCTTTGATGTAAACCAGCTTTGATTCCACTTATGCAACCAAGCTTTGTGTGTGAGTGTGTGTGTGTGCGCACCCGCACGTAGGCGTGTAAATGCGTGTGTCCGTGTCCTTGTATTTAATACATATGGAGTACCTAAATCCTCATTCTACTAGAAAAGTGAGGACTTCCTTGCAGAGTGGGGGCCTTTTGGTTGGTCTCCGCAATATTTTGAGGGTTAAGACAGTGAATCAAGGTTTGGGGGTTGGAGGTGGGTAAATTCTTGGTTGGTTAGCAATTTCCGTTTGCCCCATGAATATAGGAATACGATTATGTGTGTGTGTGTGTGTGTGTGTGTGTGTGTGTGTGTGTGTGTGTGTGTCTCCACCAGTGCTGGAGGGAATACGGAGGCCAGGAAGATAATCATTTCTGAGCATCTGAGGTTGTGACAGTGTTTCTCGGGCTTTAGCGGAGATGAAGTCAGACAGTGAAGATCTCGCTTTGCTGCTTTGATCTGGCCTCGCTTCCTCATTTGACTTTGGATGACACTGCACTTAAGAGGTGGCAGCAGGAAGTGGAAGCCTCTGACTTTTGCCTCTGCCGCTTTAATGCGAAGGCTGCGAGGAAAAAGGGAGAGTGAGACAGGTTGCTGAGAGGGAGCTGATAATTTCTGTCTTTATTCTGTAGAAGCTGGAGCTCATCATCCGTGAAATGTGCCCAAATGTGTGAATTCTGGACTGGTTTTCAGGAGGCAACACCAACCTGCACATAGAGGGCACTCTCAGCTCAGGTTTCTCTGCAGCCCCACCATGCAACACTGGCAGGTTATTTATAGCGACTGGCTTCAAAGGGAGGAGAGACACTTTTATTGAGGTGATTATGCTCTCCAGCGAGACAGAGGACGATCTTTTGTCTTCAACTTTTTACACGCTGCCTGTTTGTGCTAATGTGCGTGATTTATTTGGAGGAACTTTGAATTAGGATTTGCTTCTGTTGCGGTGAAGGCGCAGCTCACTCTGGAGGAGGACTGTCGTCTCCTTTTGGATAGAAAATCCAAAATTTGCTGTCATCTTTCTGAGACGTTTCCCTCCTCCGCCAACAGTGAGACCAAACTGTGGACTCCTGTTTGAGCTGAATTTTGACTGTCTGCCTTTTCTTGTCCGTCTTCTTATGAAATAAGTCCAACTTGTACAATAATACAAGTCTTCAAATCTATAATTTATGGGGCTCTTTGCTGGGAGTGTAATGATTAATTTATGGAAGATTCTCTGTGTCCGTATCTTCTAATGGGATGCTCGACACACCTGCACAAAAGCACCACCAAGGTAACAGGAAGTGCTGTTTTCACCTGTAAAATTTCAACATTCTAAACTCCGCTCCAGAATGTGTCCTTGACTTTTTCCTCAGCGTGCATTTTACTTCTTATGGAAATCATGACTTTCAACAGATGGCACATCAGAACCTTTTTTTCTTTCTCACAAAGGCAAAATCTTTTATTCCTCAACTCAATCCGGCCATCACAACGACTGAGAGGACACAACAGTGCCAATTTGGTGGCAATAACAGCAACATACAGGAAAAGATGAGCAGGCTAACATGGGGATGAAGGAGGCTGAATGCAGACCTGTCTATCATTTACTCACATCCTCTCTGCAGGATTGTCACAGTGGAAGTTAAAATATGTAAAAAGGGTTCACTTCAGGCTCAAGTGTCAGCACATCTGCAGCACCCATCCAGATCACCACTCGCTAAAATAACAGCTAGCTTCACTTAATGTCAAGTTGCATCAGTGTGAGCTGGTCCTTGACCATGTGCTATGTGCAAAAATTCAGTGTAGTCCTGGCATATGAAAGCAAGAAAAGATGGTTTAAAGACCGAACTAACAAGAGCGAGTTACCCAGAATTCATAAAGCAGCTGCTTGACCTGGGGTTAAAAGTTCACCAGCGGGTACACACACACACACAGACACACACACACACCCACACAGACACACACACACACACACACACGTCCTTGTACATGTATCTTTTTGAGTACTGTCATGGACAGTACCCTCTCCAGCCCTTCACCTCAACCCTAACCATCCTTACCCCCACTAAACCCCCTAACCTGGCTTAGCAACTGATTCTAACGTCATCCTTAAAATCACGTTGGAACCCTCCAACAGCCCTTTTCAAGTCATCAGGAGATTCAGACATATTAAGTTAAATACAGTAAAAACGTGGAGGGAAAGATGATCCTCTGGGACAAAATCACATGAAGGACCAATGTTGAGGGCAGGTGTACAACTGCTGTCTGAAAGACAATTACATCTGCAATGTCACTACATCTATTTGCTAATCATTTGGCCCTAATTGGCAGAAGTAGAGGCCGTTCCCTGTAATGAACACCTCCCTGCTCATTATGGAAAGAATGCCAGAGCAGGAAATTAATCGCTGTAAATGTGTTCTCTGCAGACAAATACAGAGAACTTTCTCCGAATGCCTTTGACTTTTAGTCCTGAATAGCGGCCACTCTTCCTCCGCCTTCCTCAGCGGATGTGGAACCTGTCAATATAGATGCAGTTTGTGTTTCTCTCATTTTAATGATTTTTTTTAACCAAACATTTGGACAACTCCAACCTCCTCCTGTCTCAGGTAGCCTGGTCTGGTGATGCTGCCCAACCTTAGTGTTGCTATGGTAACTATCTGTGGTCAAAAAAGTTCTTTCTATTTATTTATTTTAGGCTTTTGGGTTTCGGTGGCCTTGGGTTTCAGGCCATTTCCTGTTGGTCCAGATTCATCACACACCCTGTTAGAGGGGTTTGTTCCATATTTTATGCATATTATGAAGAGCCAAAGCAGAAAAAGGTGAGAGAAATGCACAAATTAACCTAAAATCTCTAATTCCCCAAACAAAGGCACTTGTACGTTAAATATTTCAGGGATTAAATAGATGAAAGAGGAGATGGAAACAAATGAGCTGAGGAGGGAAGTCAATTTTTAATTGAAAGGCCAAGAAACGTCCCAAATCACTCCCTATTCCCTAAATAGTGCACTAACTAGGATGTTCAAGGCTGTCAGTTAGGATCATTGTACCGTACACTGCTCTTCCTGAGCAGTATATCCCAGTTTTACTCCAGATCCTCTTTCTGGACTCTGAAACTGCGATGCCAAAGCCTCCCTTTTAGTCAAAAACTAAATTCTGCACGTGTGACTAATTCATGTTTTCACTCCGTTCCTGTAGCGACAGTCGAATGCTTTGTGATCACATTCCATAGCATGAAGCCTCGTTAGCACCCTAGCCCGCAGACGCACGACAACACAGGACAACGAAGGTGAGCATGGCAAAGGAGAAGTGTTGTCAAACGGCGTCGCTCTCGTCCACGCCTCCTTTTGTTGTTGCAGAAGTTGACGTGTCCACAGGCCAGAATAACTTAACGCTCCAGCAAACAGGGAGAGGTCCTCAGTTACCCCTGTTGCAGTCTAGGTTATGTTTCGTCTTGGGTTTTAACGGCCAATTTACATTTTAGCTGAAAAATGTTCATTTACAACACCCCCCCATCCTCCACCCCACCCCTTCAGCTGCAACCTTCCCTTATCTCATAACACTGTGTACCAAGTATCTTATTATGGCTCATGAATTATTTAGGGACAAGTGCTTTGTTCCCAACACACAACTGTTGTCATGCAGCTGTGCCATAAATCATCTTTCACCGTTGATTCATGCTAATGTTATGCTGCTGTTGTTCGGGAAATATTTGGGTCCGATGTGATGGAGTGCTTCATCCAAAATTGCCTTTTCGACAGAATTTGCTGCATACTGTATATTGTAGAGTTTGGTCTTGTTTATTGGTATTGTTATTTTTTTTAATTTAGTGAAAGCTAGCTAACCGGATTACGGCCAACACACCCAGCCTGCTCGGAAAAAATCTGCATCCACATGTTGACGTGCATCGGTTAATCCGCCGGAGCGTTTGCCTGGAGAGTGCTCTGTCATTTAAAGTGAAGCACCTGTGTAAAATACGGATGGAGGATGTCGTGATTTGACACTTCAGAGCTTTATTTTATTTTCAGGAGGTAATTAGCTCAGACCTTCAAACGAGCCACTCCTCATTGATACAGCGCGGCGTGCTAGCATTAGCCCTTCATTAGTTCTGGAGGATATGGTGCAAAGCTAATTGTCGTGTTATTTTCCCTCTCGTTAAAGGAATGTGACGTTTATTTCACACAGAGCTGATGTCTTTCTAACGTGAGCCAATCCTGGTTAAAATACAGCATAAAGATTACAGGAAAGATTAGCAGAATATTCAGGAAGGTTGAAGATTAGACAACCCTGCCTTCCTAAAAGAACCAGACTGTAATGATTATACTATCTTTAAGTATCTTTATACATATTAAAGATGTCAATATTGTAGATTAGTTAGCCTAAATTTGTTACAGAAACGTGGGTTTTTAAGAGAACCCGAATGCAGGCCAGGACACAGTGGTAAAAGGGTCAAAAGGTTTTATTTACAGGAGGGGGGACAACAACACAAGGAAGACGAAGGCAGTCCTCCAGGACTGCAGAGCACCAGGGAACAGAAGCAGTCCTCCAAGACCGCCGAGGGAACACTGGAACAGAAGCAGCCCCCCAGGACTGCAGAGCACTCGGGAACAGAAGCAGCCCCCCAGGACTGCAGGAACCTCGGGAACAGAAGCAGTCCTCCAGGACTGCAGGAACCTCGGGAACAGAAGCGCCCCCCCTGGACTGCAGGAACCTCGGGAACAGAAGCGCCCCCCCTGGACTGCAGGAACCTCGGGAACAGAAGCGGCCCTCCAGGACTGCAGGAACCTCGGGAACAGAAGCGCCCCCCCTGGACTGCAGGAACCTCGGGAACAGAAGCAGCCCCCCCAGGACTGCAGGAAACTCAAAACCAGAGGCAAAACCACACTCTGGCAACGGAAACCAAACACACAACAAGGGAAACCCAACGACACCAACACATGACGAGGGAAGTCCAAACCCCACCCTGGCACTGACAGGCAGGCACAACCTGCTGAAGGAGGTGGTGAGATGTAAATTGCCGACAGGTGCGCCCGCCTGCAGTGCCAGCTGCCGCCAGTTGTGCTCCACACCACCCCCTGCAGGACAAAGCCAGACACAACCCTGAACCCCAACAAAATTAAAACAATTAGTTTATTTAAAAGTATTTACTACTTAGCACATTTAGTCAATCAGAATTGATTAGGGATTAACAAATGGGTGGAAAATTGTTCATTGATCACGTGCTTTTCAATGGCCTTCCGGCACTAAAGGTTCTCTGGTAGTATTATTGGATGTGTGTGTGCAGAGAAACGGTGGCGGCGTCCCATCTCGCGCAGGTGCAGACTCCCACATTAACATACCTCCTGGTGGGATTCTGCTTTGCATTTTGATTTGTCTGCTCAAGTCTTCATTTTTTCCCCCACAGAGCAGAGCCGCCGGCCGCCGTTTCCCCGTGGCGCCTGCTTAATCAGATATCCATCAGCGCGTCTCAGACGCCGCTGAAACAGGGGAAGAACCTCTCTCAATTAAGGGTTTCAATTGGAAGTGTGAAAATTGATTTTACTGGGGAGCCTGCATAGCAATCAAATAAACAAGGTGACATATTCATCTAATTGTTTGACTCCACGTGGCGAGCATTTGTGATAGAATATGACCTCTGCTGGTTTACCAGCTTGGGTTACTGGTAAAACTCCATTTCCCAAAGAGCGATGTATGTGGAGCTGTGCTGCCCTCCGCCGAGGTGACCTTGACGAGCTCCTGCAACAGATTTCCACACCACTGGAACGGGGCAGCGAGGGCAGCGCCATCGCAGGCTGGCTGAGCGCCTCGCGGAAGGCGACAGCTGGCAGTGAACCTACATGAATACATTAGCTGGGCAGGAACTGCCAACACCAAGTGGCTCAAGTCTTCAAACAGGAGGTAAAGACTTTGGTCCTTACGGCGCGTCTCCTTTGACAGTAACCAGCTCCACCCAACTACCGGGTAGCACCGGTTAGCCCGCCTCAACGCCTATTGTTGTCATAGCGATGTTGCACAAAAATAACACAAACCTTCGAATGTTCAACAAATATTCAATTAATGTGTTGAAAATGATGGAAAGCCTTGAAAATGTTGGACCAGAGCCTGATTAGGACCATTTTCCAGTGTCAGGTCACAGCACCAACCACTGGCACCCTATTACAGCCTATTACAGTCTATTACAGCCTATTACAGCCTATTACAGCCTGTTACAGTCTATCACAGCCTATTACAGCCTATTACAGTCTATTACAGTCTATTACAACCTATTAAAGCCTATTACAGTCTATTACAGCCTATTACAATGTGTTACAGTGTCCATTTTTGTCTCCGCCCACCTCCCTCTCCTCTCCCACTCCCATCTAACCAGCTCCATGTTTCTCATCTGTGTCCAATTGGCTCCGCCCCTTTCCACGTGTATTTTCACCACCGTTGCTGTGATTGTGTTGCTTGCAACTTAAGTGAGTTTGATATTTTACGAATGCCTTCAGAGCTACTGAACACAACACCAACCGAAATCACCCTCTCCGATCACGGGCGGCTGATATGCCCAGGAAAGGCTAACCTGGGACTGGCCAGGAAAAATAAAATCCATCCATCACTTTGGAAGCTTTTGTTTATATATATATATATATATGAAGGTGTGCAGAGAATGAATAAAATACTTTTCTTGGCCCGGGATCTCTCTCTCTCTCTCTCGGACAAGAGCGCGCACACGCACACACACACACACGTCTCTCATAGCTAACGATAACATTAAATTCTGGCCAAAATGTCCTCCCGTCTCAAAAAGGTCCTCACACTGATAGTTAAATACGTATCTCAGTACTCACAGATACATGCATAACATCTGAATCAAGACCCCAAATGCAGACACACACCACTGGGTGAAGCTGGAATTAAGATTTAATGAAAGTTGGTTCAGGGCAAAACCAAGTGGTGCTGGAAGCAGACAAACTCGGTCAAACTGGAGCAGGCTGGGCGGTGCCGAGCTGCAGGAGAGACTGACAATCGGTACGGAACTGGAAACAGGAAAAAGAACTTGCACACAAAGTTTTAGGAGCCAGGCTGTACCACAGGGGGGGGGGGGGGTTAACAAGGAATGGGCGATGATTGGGGAGTTGGCCAGGCTTTTAAAGAGAACGGCAGGTGTGGGTGATTGACTGGAGATCAGTCTCAGGTGTGCGTTGATCGCCCGACGGGGGAGAGTCTGGAAGCTGCTCCGCCCAGCCTGACAAAGATGGGGGGGGGGGTTAATGAAGAGGGCGGCTCCATGCTCTCTCTGATGTTTACCACAGAAACGTTTTTAGACTTTTAAAAAACCACTTTATTGATTCAGAACATCAAATAACAACCCAAAGAGTTACCCACTGGTCCAGAACGTCTCCTTGTTGTGTTGAACAGTGCTGGGAGGGAGAACCAGTTTTCAAATCAGGGTTATTTCGCGCTGCGGTTCCTTGCTAAGCTAGCTGCATAGCATAGCTGCACTACGTGTCCTTTGGAGACGTGAAGCGTCACGTCCACCCTTTGCCAGAACGCTCTCAATGCCACAGGAGGGTCTGAATTGTGCAGCCTGGCTGAAGAAAGAGGACAATATCACTGTGTAACCTTCGGCCTGGTACCAGCTGTCCGCTCGGGATGATAACCTTCCTCCAGCGCTGGCAGCGGCTCTCAGCTTCATTATCTGCACGTCACAATAAAGCTCGCACATCTGACTCTCCAACCCCCCCAAGAAGTTAAGTTTACACTTAGCCTATAAAAAAAGACTCACTGACAGACAAGCGCACTGTTCTCACACCCCTGCTCGTCCCTATCGTCCTGGCTCACCTTTCGGATACTGTACTCGTGCTTACACACACACACACACGCACACACACACACACACACTCTCTTCACTTGACAGGATACATGATGAAGGCATCCACAGTGATTTATAATGACTCGCTTCAGAGCGGCGCCATTGCGGAGGAGGAAATTGAACAAACAGGCCATGTTATCTGTCACAAGATGACCCAGTTCAAGTTCAAGAAGCTGCCTGTCAAGCACAACTGACTGCATAACTGATATATTAGACCTTAATGGTGGCAGGAAGGAGAAAAGGAAAAAAAGCTCTTAACGATTGCCTCCGCTGGCCACGTGAAGGTCCTGTAGGGAGGGGTGGGTGGCAAAAAGGAAACAAGTGATTTTCCTGAAGGGTTCTCATTCCAAAACACACGGATCCATTGGCTGGTTCTGTCAGGGCTGTCTCACATCAAACCGAGGCTGCCAGGGACATTTAATGAAGAAAGTTCACTCATTTCATCCCTAAATGGCACAATTTAGGATAAGAGTACTCAAACAGTCCAACTCGATGTTTCCTCTTGAGTGTGATTATACAGAACATCAAGTCGACACCACATTACTGCTCTGTTTCATAATTCAACCTTTTTAAGGTGTGTAGCACTTTAGAGACGGTCCCTGAGGTCGTAACCATTGTTATTACTAGTCTGTTGTGGTTGTAGTGACCAGAACTTCCCAAATCCTGAGTGGACACGGCCGGCTGATGAGATGACAACAGATGTTGCAACATTTGGATCCGACCCGAACGCTTCAAACTGCTCTGAAAACCCATTAACCTTCCCCTGAACCCCAAAAAAGGATGAGCTGGAAGCGGAATTCGGAATTTCAGGTTGTGAATTCTCTGCTCAACACTGTTTCCTGCAGCCACGAAGACTCGCAAAGTTCTGTGTGGATGTGAAACTGGAATCATTTCTCTCCGCAAGCAAACCCGGAGGGTCTCTTTAGCCTTTAGAGGGAAAGGAGGGAAGCTTTTATGCCCAGACGACAGACTCTGGAACTCCTGTTTGTCTTGCAAATGTAGTTTGGACCCCGAGTCTGACGCTCGTGTTCATTCGCTCGCCACCAGGGACTCGCTTCAAACCGAGTGCCGGGAAAGAGCAGCTTTATGAGCAATAAATATGAAGCGAATATCCGGCTTTTAAGAGCAAACAAAGCCTTTTCACAGGGAGGTAGCTCAGCTGCCGATGTGAAACGCTGTTCGATATGATGTAGATGTAGTATTTTAACCATTTAATATGTTCTAAATAGGCGTGTGGGGATCGCCGCCACTGTTAGCAGGTCTAATTCCTCCGACATCCCCTATGAGATCTTGCTGGCTGGTTCTGCTCAAGGTTTCGTCCTGTTAACCGTAGAAAAGAGTGACCCTTCAGGCCTCAGCGTGGCCACAGGAAGCAGCAAAAACATCAAGCTAGCCTCCTAATGACGTAAAAGCGGACGATGGGCGTGTTTCAAATTGCAGGACTGTCAATGACTGTTGCCGACGACGGAAGCAACAAGTGTCTGGGCGGAAGACTTGGAACTCCTGGGTTCCTTCAGAGTCCAGGATCGACCCAGCTCGTTCTGCAGTTCTCGCTTCATTTACAGGTTAATATTGGTTCGAGGGAGCCGAGTCACTGAGGCTCGGGGAGATTCAGCCGTGGCTCATTAGCAGGTACTTTACGGAAGCGACGGGCCCCCGTGGCCTCGGCTCTGCACCCTCGGACTAAAAATACCAGCACAGCTTCGCACCTCTGCAGCGCAGCATCGGTGTGAGACTGTGAGCCCGCGGCTCCGGCTCCGCCTGTCACGCCTTCATCTGTTCAGGAAACGGTGGCGTGAGGTTGGGCGTCGGCAACACGTGATGAGAGGACATCCAACACACATTGACTTACAGCAACGCCGGCATTATTGCAGTCATTAGTCTAAATTTTGGAATCATAACGCGGCATTACGGCGCCACCTTCTCCGGGTTCAGGGTTTAATTTATATGTAAATGCTTCCGCACCTTGTGAGCACTTCTGTCAGCACATCGTTCTGTAAAATGAGACGCGGGAGTTTTGGGTTTGGATGGCAGCTCGGATGGATGAACTCCAGAGAATAAGTTACATTTCTGGGGGATTTTCAGTGGAGGAGGAAATTTGCGGAAGTGTTTCGTATCTGTTAACGTTTATTCCCTCATCTTGCCAGGGCGCAGGTCACATGACAACTGTGTAAATGTGTCCTAAGACATCCCAGATCATAAAGGAAGGCGAAAACAGCGGCCTCTTACTGTAAATGTAATAATGAGTGATGTGAAAGCTTCATAAAAGATCATCTAGGCAGGATGAAAACAGCTTAAGGTTGTAATTGGCGGCGTCTTCACAGGGAGTTATTTGGTTATTAAATTCGCATAAACGCCCACACAAAAGGCAGAATTAGCTCTCGTTTCATTTGAGAGCACACGGCAGCAATTAAGTGCTGACCTTTACTGAAAGGTCAGCGCTTTTTTGAGGCTCATTTTGTAAAGTAATGCAATATTGTTGTGTAGTTAAGAGGCCCTTGTGTTACACAAACACACCTGATGTGATGCTAATTACATAGCAATAGCAATTAGCCTTCTTAAACTGGGACTGACTAACAGAAATTTCAGGGACCTGATGTGACCTTATTCTTAAATTCACGTTTTTACATTACACTTATTCAAATTAGCATAAATGTAATTTTACACAGTCTTTCTGTCCACATCAGTATGTAGTGGGTAAAGAGAAAAGTACTTTAGTCTACAGTATGCTAAGTTATGCTAAATCAACGCTGCCACATATGCAGTCACCTTGGTAGGCAGGGATTTCCCACAATGCAAAGCAGCGGTGAGGATCGATTGATCAGTTGCAAATCAAAATCCTGGAACATGTAACAATTAAAAGTAAAAGTCTGAGGCACCTTTAAGTAACCTGTTAGCCTCATGAAAATAAAAGGCACAGCTAATTTTATGCATTTCTTCAGATTTAATTCTGTAATCAGCTAACAAGCCAGACTTCTGCCCTGATGCTAGCTCACCGCACCCAACTGGCATAATTATCCTGATGTGATTAAGATAATGTTACCTCTAAGGAGCTAACGTTACATCTGAATTTAGAGTCAGCTTGAAAAAGAAGGCAAAGTTTCCTGTTTTTTTCACCAGGACATGGCAGGTTTTTTCCCCCTAAACCTCACCTTTGTGGAAGAATGTATTAAACACCTAGAGATTGCGTGAGTCAGGATGATAGACAGAAATACCAAAATCTCCCTGCAAGAAAGTGTGTAGAAGTATTGTTTAATGCAATAATGGTGTTTTTATCCACATCTTCTGGGAGAGTAATGAGCAGTGTTGGCAATTACTGTATAAAAGAAAGTGAGCTGCCCTTACATGACTGTTCCCCAGTAGGCGGCTGGCTGCGACCCAAACCTGCTGTTCTCCTGTAAACTGCACCGATCTGCTGTGATTCAACCACACTAAACACTCCAGAGAGCAATTAATGCCGAGGATGTGCGTGTGATGCGCGTCAGGCTTGGCTGATATACGTATGAACTGTACATATGTTAAAATAAAAGCAACAGAATCTCTAGGATCAACAGACAAACTGATAAATGCTAGCCGATCCAAGCATTAATGCTAGCAGAAGATCCAATTCCAATTTATTCTTAGTTTTAATCAAGGGGAGGATAGATTCTCTATAATAAATGGATACAATATGTTTGTATTTATGTAAATGCCAAAGCGCTTGGTCACTTTAATTCCTCACAGACCCTCTGCTCGACATGGAGGAGCTGGTTGGTAACCACAGAAACGTAGCCCTGTAAAGAACCGTGTATGATAACCTTAGCTCGCAACGCTCTATAGCTGCTTTCAAAATCAATCCCTTATTGTTTCCACTGGCATAAAATCAATACGCTGCCGTTACAGAGGTTGTGCTACTGTATCAACGGGACGGGACTTGAGGAACATTCGATTATGGGGCAGCGGGTGAAGGTCCGACTTCCTGAGGGATGAAGGCGGCTTTGAAGGGAGCGTCCCGTAAGCGAGAGGATGGGCGTCTGATGGAGGCTGTGCGGTTGGGTACTTTCACACGTCTGAGGGTGGCAACCAATGAGCTTCATTTGGACTCCTCAAGCCATCACGACAACATTTTCCATTGTCTAGAGGAGCGACATTTGGGTAAAAGACCAAAGAAAGACCAAAGGAAGAATATATTACCCAGAGAGGGTTTGAGTTTAACTACAAACTGTCCACAGTGGACTGTTTGCGGCCGCGCCCTGAACGGGCCGGTTCCCACCTCCACTCTGAGTGTTGGCGTCCTAACGCCTTGAGCCGCTCAGGCCCCCGCCGTCCGTCCGTCACGGACCTCCGCGGGGCTTCGGGTCACGTCTCTCTTCCAACCGAGAGAAATGGAGTTTGACTCGGCTGCTCTTGCTAGAATCCCCCAGTGGCCGCGTTAGAAAGGCGTCACGGCCGTGTTGACAGGAATACATTTATCCAGATCCTTTCTCCTTTCTAAAGGCAGCTCGCGGGGGCGAACGCCGCTTGCTGCTCGCCGGCTATTTGATCTCCAATCACCTGGGCTGGATATTTGCAGGCTTGCACTTAAATATTCAGGAGAACTGAACCCAACGCAGATTTGAGTGTTTCTCCTCTAAAGCGGCCGCGTAGCATGAACGCAGAAGCTAATCAGCATCGCTGCTGCAACCATCAAACGCCACGACGTGAGATGTTTTCTTTTAGCCTCAGCCAGCAGTCGGGAGCCGCCCAACCCGGCCGGTTTTACGGCGCCTGCTGTAAAGTGTAAGAACCACTATTGTGAGATCAGAAGCATCAATCTCAACGCTTTTACTGCAAATGAACATCTCCTCCAGTCCCACTGAGAAATCCGGGTTGATACGGCCGACAACCCTGTAGGTGTTTCTCATGTGACATATATTGTCTATCCTCTACATATCGCCCCATGAGGCGGTTCTGGATCCCCCCTGATCTCTACCATCACCCCAGTGCCCAATCAGCTTCAGCAGGTTCTTGGCCATGTCCAACTTTTAAATCCAGCTCCTCACCATCAAAGTCTTGCCCCGTTACCCCACAGAGCTTCTACTACCTACAAAACCTCCTATAGTCTCAGCCCCCCCACCCCCCCATGACTCTTGTCTTGTCTTTACGTTGTGACTGAAGGGCCCCCACCTTAAAACCCCCCTGAAGCATGTTTAGACTGACCTTCACCTCATAAACTGTTACAATCTAACATGTTTTTAATGTTTTAATGTGTTTTGCCTCTAATGTTCTAAGGTGACCTATTAGGAAAAGTATTATTAATATTATTGTTACTGAAATAAATAAGTTCTTTTCCTGTAAAGGAGCCGTGAGGAAACGGATGTTTTTGATTGAACAGAAAAAACTTTATTTTGTGAATTAACAGTTGAATCCACAGAAGTTCATTGAGCATCAAGGCCAAAGTTCTTTAAAGGTTGTCTCATAAATCATAAAAACATATCAGCTTCAGCTTGTTGAGATATTTTATTAATAAAAACAGCTTTTGAGAGTACAGTAGCCCGTTGTTTTATGGAACGCTGACTTGTGTCCAGAGGGGTGTAAAATATTTTATTATTCAGAATCTAATGAATAATTAACGTGTGATGGGGGGGGCAACATGGGAAGAACAGCAGTAGCAGCTCGGGAACGTCTCCTGTTTGTCACCGTGTTTCACCTTAAAGGCCCCCTGAAGCTCCTCTAACAGGGTTGGAATGAAATCTGACTCTGACACCTTTTTACACCGATGCCATTAGCAGGAGATTCGGAATCGCACCGAGTCCGCGATCCGGTTCAGGAGGTGTTTCGGTGGGGGCTGCTGGGTTCGTTTGTTCCGGAGGCCCATTCAAACACTCCACTCTACTGATGCTACTTTACTTTTGACTGATGGTGATTTAGAAGGATAACTCATAATCCAATAGGTGGTCTTCAAAGAAACTGGGCCTTCAGGAACTGGACCAGAAAAGAAACCGTTCAGTCTTGAAGAAAGAGGAACCAGTTCTCTGAAGTTGGTCAGAGTTGTGTGGAGACACCAGTACAGATGCTGAGCCAGAAGAACATCCCAGACAAAAGAAGGACGAAATAAGGACAAATAAAAGTCTAAAAGAGTCCTCACAACAGCACACGAATCAATCAGTGGATCATATGCTAATGATGCTAACCACTGTATGCCATCATGTGGTGAACGATAGCAAAGAACTGTCCTCATGGCTACTCAAACACAACAAATGTATTAGCAGCATAAACGTGAAACATTAAATCTTAATATTTTCCAGGACCAATATTATGGTATTGCTGAGTTTTGGTGACCCGCCACTGAAGCCAGAAGTGTCTGAAACTGTGACCTGGCCGAATACCTGAAATCAATATGAAGGAGAAAATGTTCCTGAGGAGGTTCCGTCATCTGAGGCTGCAGCCTGATCAATACTACATCCTCGTTAGCGGGACAAATTATCCCCGGCCTCCTTGTGCAGCTCACTGCTGCCTCTCTCTGTGTTTGGCCCCAGCTCGTTTCTAATCACAGCTAAAGGCTGGAGATCTTCATTGAGATTAATTGCGTTCCTTGAAAGTCTGGCCCCCACCTGCCAGTTTGGTCCCCCATCAGCTCCGGAGAGGATCAGTATAACCTGGGTTTGGAGGCTGCCGAGGGGGGGGGGGGGGGGGGTAGGAACTGTAGTGCAGCAGAGGAGGATGGAAACAGAGATTTCTTTGGGAATTAGAGTGTGTGTGTGTGTGTGTTCTTGTACAGTATTGCTATATACTGAGAACCAAAATAGTCTTTCTTCCAGCAAAGTGAGGACATTTTTGGGACATGAGGACATTTCGGCTGGTCCTCACAACTTCAAAGGACTGTTGGAGGATCAAAACTTGGTTTTAAGGTTGAGGTTACAATTTGCTTTCAGGTCCTGGCTATGCATCATGTCGACATAAGTCCTCACAAAGATAGAAATATGAGGATGTGTGTGTGTGTGAGTCTATCTCCCCAGCTTATTCATACGCCACGCTTGAGTGGCTGGCCGATCTGACAGCCCAGGATTCCCATGTGACCACCCTCTCCAGGTTGGAGGGTCTTGTTGCCATGTGAACTGCCCAAAGTGAACCACGGTAGCCCCCCTGCCACCCCCCACCTGAGCAGCGAGGCTGCAATCACACCTGCTGCTCCCTTCACTGGAGTCCACATCAGAAAAGTTCACTCTTGATGTGTTTTTTTTATTTTTTTTATTTTCTTTGTTCAACAACTGTTCTCTCAAAGCCTCAAAGTCAAGCACTTAAATGCAATCATGATATTTTTGGCTTCTTTCTCTCAACTCAAAGGTCGAATCAAGCTTAGATGATGTGTGTGGAGAAACACAGAAATGGTGGCAAAAACTGACACGTTTAAATGAATGCTTATGATTTCTCATTTTAAACATTAATTGGCCACAGCATCCTCTGATTTGTGATGATTCCTTGATGCCGTGACGACCCTCAACCACAGTTGCGACGCACATGCGCAGCAGCACACTCACATGTCACATGTAACCCTCCGACTTGATCCATCTGATTCATATATGGGACCCGACTCGTGCAAACGGTGAGATCTTTAGGTCAGAGTGCAGAAAATCCCTGCGAACAATTATATTTGCGGTGAAAGAAACAGACTCACCATCGCCCCCTTCTCCAACATGTGGTATTGCAGGTGAAGGTGGCCGCTGAACGTCTCGGCATGAACTGTCTTAACCTCCGAAGGAAAATGTGAATTTTCGCTCACGTTTTTCCTCATGTTTTCCATCATTTGTTCTTGGAACCATCACCAACAGACATTTCCCCGATAGTTCAATGAGGTGCTGCAACAGCATCGCTAAATGCTGAATGACGCTAAAAAAAAAGTATTCTCCTAGAGGAAGAAGATAAAGGGACCTGGCAGGGAAATTATGGGAGATACATCCCCTCCTCGGGTTGTTGCTCATGTCTCCACTGCTTGTCTCGGTCACCTCTGACTGCTATAATCTTTTAATATCAGAAGAGGCGTCCGCCGTGGCCGGGCCTGAGGTCGGTCACGCTGTGATGAAAAGACGGCGTTCCCTGTCGCCGTCTTATCAACTGCTTTTCTTCACTGGCAGAAAATGAAGCGCAAACAACAGAGGCGGCTCTCGGCCGTCACCTTTCACAGAGGGGACAAAAATCTGGCAGAACAACTCGTATCAAGCTAATGGCACTACGTCCACGTTGCAACTTGTCTTTGTAGTCTGCGCCGGACCATTTAGAGGACGATATGGACGATGTTTGCAGATCAAAACGACGGCCAGAACTTGAGCCGGAGCGGATGCGCTACGTGTTCAGTCCATAATCTGGAGGTCATATTGACTGATTTGTTTACCAGCGGCGTTCGCTGGTCCAACAGACTGGGACTGAGGGAACAAACCCTTCATCAGAACAAATCCTGTCTCACCTTGCGATTAAATTTCAAATTTCTTTTTTTTTAAAGATCAATATCGCCTGCAGGTGCTCGAACGGCCATTTGATTTTCAAAACCAATAAAAACGTCTAAAACAGAACCAACAGACTTTGCAGGAGCGCCAGAAGTACCTCAGTGTTCCCAAACACTAGTTTTACTTCCTAATTAGTTGATTGATTCATAGAGTTGCACAAAAAAGTTTTGTCCTCTGCACGGGCAGCTAGCTGCAGGTGCTTCCCAGGGGGCTTCCAGTCCAGCTCAGCGCTAATTTAGCAGCTTCCGGTGTGGAATTTTCTGCTGCATTTGAGTGTCACCGACATTCTCCTTCCTGTCTTTATGAGTGACTAATCTAACTCCGATGACGTCATTGTGACGTGATATTTTACGTGATTTCGCACCTCCACCCAGCGTTAGCTAGGTGTTCCCGTCAAGTTCCTCCATCTAAAAGAGTCATTCTCTGGAGGACAAATCACCGATCCAACACATTTCCGATCAACTGTTTTTACTTTTATTAGCCACAGTCAGAGTCTCGCTTGAGCAGGACTACGTTCAGTCCCACGCTGCGGTCCAGTAAAGGGAGCGAGGGCACCTCTCCGCCTTATTGTAACACCTCCGCGCTGATATCCTCCAGAATGAAGGTGAGCGAGGATGACAGGCAGTTAAGAGCCTTTTCACCTGCAGGTGATTCTCCCAATGCAAATGCCCCCGTTCAGACAAATGGGAACGAGCCGCGGCAATTATGTTCCGTGACCTTCAGCGGGAGCCGCTGATGGAGCTGTCACTGTCCTCGCCCCCTTTTCCCTGATCCCCATCGAAGAACTAACGGCAAAATGTTAATCCGAACTTAAGTGATCGGAGCCAGTAGAGTTATTATTCAGCGGGTTTCCCCCTATTAATGTGTCAAAGGTAAACCGTCATCACTCTTTTAATCACCTCGCGGGGAAATGACTGTGGACGTTTTCCGGAGCGAAACGGGGAAATGCAGCTAATAAATTCTGCATGCGATGATTGAAGGTCAAGAACTCTCATTATTTGCTCTAAAATATTCAAATATTGTTAATATTTCATGCGGCCACATATGCCGCGCTGAATTAATTCCAAAAGAAGAATGTTTGCAGCGAGTGTTTCAGCCTGATATTTTCATTTGTCCACTCGATGTTTGTCCTTATTGCTCCCACACAGTGTTGGTGGGACTAGCTGGACCGGTGGAACGTGTTCCGAAATAAGAACTCTTATAAACAAGAACACGAAGTAGAGATCTGGTTTTCTTTTTTTTTTTAAAAAAGAACTTTAATTCTTTTAAAAGGGCCTGTAAAGGCAGCCTGAAGAAAATCAGTCCAAACCTGCTAATCACTGCCTAATCACCTTGACGCACTCCGTCACTCCAGCTGATTGCGGACAGACAGATGAACTTCACGTGTCTTTAAGCGAGCGGCTTCCCATCAGCACACCGGAGATGTTCCACCAGTGAAATCCAATTCCCCTGCGCTTGTCTGGCCCTCTTGTGTTGTTAGCGCCGTGACTAAAGAGTTTGTGACCCATAAAGCGCAAAGGACCCCAGGAGGAGGACGAGGGACGATCGATAACCCATTGACTCGTGATCAGGAGATGACTCAGGTCTGCTGAATCCAGAATTCTGAGGCTAAAATCCAGTTTAGGCTGACCCGATGGTCCCCGTGTTCACAACTCGTCTCTGCCTTTTAAGCTACGTCTGGTACATAAAAAATTTAGTCCCTAAAGGATGGAGGTAGACACAGGCTGGGGCTGAAATCACCCCTTAATTAAAGCCCCGACTAGAAGCTCAGTGAGTTCCTATAGAGTCCACTTGACCCTGCTTCCTACATAGTGAGCAGGACGAGTAAACGAGTGGGATTTCAGGCCCAGCAGCAGTAATTGGTGATTGGATATCTGTAAATCTTAATGAGACAATAAAAATAAAGTAATTTTGCGAGGATATTCAAGAAAAAACGTCCAGTGATGAAGGATAAACAACAACTGCCTTCAAAATAAAGGCACAATATTTCCCTGGAAAGTTTGGCTAATCAAGACTACATCAATCTTATATCGTTGTTGTTATTCATGGGAGAGTTTGGCATATTTGGGCTAGTTTGATATTTGGCCTCAACAGACTCCGACAGCTGGATCTTAAAGTTGGAACTTCTCTACGTCTCTAAAGAATCTGCAGCTGTTGAGATGAAGGAGACAGAAAAGGTAATACTGCAACTTCTCCGAATTATTTATTTATGGGCTTTGGCAGCCAGTGGTGTTCTGTGTGTTAGCCCGTTTGTGTGGTCCCGAGCTTCGTCCCGACGCAGGACAATTTCACAGGAGAATAAATGTGACACGCGTTCGTTTTCCCCCAATCGTGCACGGGGGTTCACACCTCAGCCTTGACTGACAGCATGTGAGGAGAGACTAATGAGATCCAGGAAGCTGCTGCAGGACTCTCCTGCTTCTGTTTACTCCTCCTCGACACATATCTCCTCACACCAAACAGGGGGCGCCGTTGATGTCAGACGCCACTTTGTCCTTCGCTGTCCCACTTTGTCCACATTTACATAGCCCGAATTTACACAGAAACCCTTTTTTGTCTCCTGTCGGCTCATATTTATAAAACACTCCTCTACTGGGTTTATTTTCCCTTTAATCGTCTTTCCTCACCTGTCCTTGTGTTACCTGTCCCCCCCCCCCACACACACACACACACACTCTCGGCTGAGCGACTCCTCGAGATGGACGTAATGAGACAGGTGCACGTGGGGAGGGAGACGGAGGCAGTGCCGTGGCGCCGTAAACAAGGTGAAAAATAATCAGGTGAGGGTGGGCCGTGGCTCTCTGAGGGCCCGCTGCAGTCAGCCACACAGCTGCACAACAATACATCACTTTCTGCTTCAGAAATGACTTTTTTTTTTACCCTCAGTCAGCTCTCGTTAGCTTCCTCTTACAGTTCGGCCTTTGCTTCATTCCTGCTGATGCCTGTCCTGATTTAACACGAACTCGTTGTCTTGTTTACTCTTTACAGACGTGATTATTCCAATAAATCCCGCCTTACGCCTCAGCATGTGACCTTTGTGGATACCTGTTTAAAAAGGCTTTCAGTGTGTGTGCGTGTCTGAGAGAGAGAGTGAGAAAAAGAGACAGACTGACTTTTGAACAGTTTGCATATGTCAAACTTTTATTCTGAAATTAGCAAAACATTCATTAAAACGTGTCTGATTCAACATTGAAGAACCCCGTCTTGAGTTATATTTTTTAATCTGGTTATCTGTCAAATATTCTCATTTTCCAAGCAAGAGATGACCTCAGTGTAATAATTGATCTTTTAGTAACATTTTTATGATACCATTAGTACTCATGAACTCTGTTCTATTACTTCATTTTCTCGATCTAGTTTTGGGAAAGCTTCTACAGAATATACACCCACCTCTGGACTGGGAGCGTATGTTCATACATTAAAACATTCTGATTAGCACAGACTTAATTTCAAGATGATACTTGGAACTCATCGTGATTTAATGAAACCATGTTTCTGTTAATTACTATATATTTATTACCGTGAGCTAACTTTCTAACACAAGAGGTTGCACACTCATTAATTACATTCAGAAAATCAACATAACATTAAGGAATGAATTGAGTGATATTTCAGGTTAACGGAAGCCCAGTATAGAGGGACGGTAATAGTTTCATCGATAGGAGCTTTAAGCTCAGTTACATCTGCCTGAAGTTCAACATGAAGAAACTGGAAACTCGGTGACAGAAAAAAAACATCTCACTCGACATGAATGTGAATGCAAACAAATGCACAAACTCTAAAACTATATTACACTTTACAGGGTATATAAATTCTAGTATCAGGAGTAGTGGAGACAGAAACCAGAGAAATGCTTCTATGAGTTGGAAGTCAGTGGTGATCATGCGTCTGCAGCCAGAACTAGCCTCAGTGGGATGACCTGCCCCTGATGGACCCCGGGGGTAATTAAACCTGGCTTGTGGGCGGCCTTTCAACTATTAAAACCACAGAAACGTTAACTTCTTCCTCAGTCCCGCCGGCGCCATTTCCCCCGCTCGCTGGATGGATTGTTCTCTGATGTGCCGTGAAGGCATTAGCTTCAGAGTATTTGTTCTCATTTGCACGGCTTCACAGCTATAATTCAAGTTGTCTTGAAAAAAAACAAACAGCAACAAACAAATTAATGAAAAATCCATCGGGAATTAAGTTTTCTGGAAAACTCGGAGAGACAAACTATCCTGTTACGATTAAACGTTGGTCCTGTACATAAATCAACTGCAATAACTGAGCATCAGATATTGAATCGTCGCATTTATGTTTATATTTTCTGCATATATGGACTCCCAGGAGAAGCCGAGGTGGTTGTATTTGATCTTTGCAGCAGTAAAAAAACAATAAAGCTAAGTCTACCCAATCGTTGCTCGGCGTGTCCCACTGCTGCGCTGTTTTTCCACCCAGCTCGCGCTGTAATCAAGGCTGCAGAGGCAGAATCGATCCGACCATCCAGTTCTGCTGTTAAACCATTTATTAAAACATCAAATAGTCTGTCCTGGCGGATGCATGCCCACTGATTACCTTTGCAAATCAATTAAGTCGCCGTAATTGATTGGATGCAAGTCCGTGGCTCCAGGATCTCGTGTTTTTGGAGGCCACGAAGGTCGGCGTTCCCTTCGGATTCTCTCTCTCTCCTTTGAAAGAAGTACAGTTACAGTTGGGATCGATGGAGGTGAGATTGGATTTATGTTTTGGGGTTTCTCTGGGGGGGGTGTTAGATTGTGTGGTCGGGAGTTTTATTGTTAACAGAGCAGCTTTGCAGAGTTAAGATATGATCACATTTTACTTAATGTAAAGAGATTTTAGGGAACCAAACCTGCAGGATTTCGACCGTCGTTGCAGCCTGAACTTTAACTGACGCACAAACTACAAGTTGGCCTTGTCTGCTGCAGTTGTTTGCACGCCAGGCATCATTGTTCATACCCAAATAGGATTTTGTCGTCAGTGACTCTTCCTCAAGTTGGGAACAAATTAAAGGCTGAGCCTCCTTCAGGAGGAGCCCAGCACAACAGAAATCTCATACAAACAGTTTTACCATCGCCAAAAGCCCCCGTGGCATTGACGCATCCGTGCAATTAAGGCCAGTTTGCCCGCACGGCGGCATGTGTTTCATTAAAAACGGTTAGCGGTGGCGTTCTTGCTGAATCTGTGGGCCAAGCATTAGCGGCCGTATCCTCGGAGGCCACTAACACAGGCAGGTTTTCCCAAGAAGGCAATTATTCATTAAATTAGTGTGGAAATGAGGTTCTGGTGATTGTGTACTGATGAATTACAGTGGCCAGTCATTTGCACGGTAATTAAAGAATGGAGCTCGTCACTGAACTATAAGCATAAATCACATTTACTAAGATGCCACTTTGCCTCGGAATTTGGTTTCACCTCAGACTTTAACACCACATGGTCTCTAATGATGGCCATTTTCTACTTGTGGTGCATTAATTTGTATCAGACAAAAAATACACGACCCGAACTGCACACGGTCTGATTGTTGTAACATCATTTGGAATTTCTGCCTTTTTTGGGGACGTTTTGGGCCAGTAAGATGAGAAGTGTTGACAGAATTTTCAGTCTCAGATGGGGGCAAAACTGCTGAGACACAAAACTCATTCATGTTGAAACGGATTCTTTTATCGCCACAGCAGTAAGTTGAAGTCTCGCAATACTTTAGGATAGTATAGATAAAACAGGTTATTGGCCTATTTTATGTTTATGGATGTTTTGCTCGGAAAACCAGGTGGAGGAATTTACTTTGTTGACCAAAATCTGGTTCTGTACGCCGTGAGTCCGCGTACACAATGATCAAAGTTCTTTCCCTACTGCGTGTGAGTAGGCCTTAAAACAGACATCCTGCAGATGCATGAGAGAGACCGTTGCTGGGATTGCTGTGCAGTCGGGGGGTCGCGTCCATGGAAACATGCGCTATACCAGCACAATCTTTTCCTGTTGCTAACAAATAGCAACTCTTATTGTTCAAATTAGATTAGCTTCCAGCCTTACTGGAAGGGCCGACGGATATTTCCTTCCTCTGTTTCAGAGCTTACAGAGTAAGACTTTATTATCTTTATTTTAATTTGTTCATCAATTGCCACACTTAAACACGCTGCCTCAACATACTTTGATGGCACCATAATCAGTTTTCTTTCTTGTTTTTCACTGTAATCCTTTCCTACGTGCCAGTGGGTGACATCAGTGGATGTTCAGTTTTCTTCAGAATTCACGTTTTTTGGGAAATGTTTGTTACAAATGGCAGATTTGTGGTGGCACAGTCTGGGCCAACATGTGCTGTCGGGGACTCATAATGTTAAACCCTTTGAACTCTCTGTGTTTTAACATAAAAATGCAGCTATAGGCAATGAAAAGAGCTGAAACCTCCACCAACGATTTCCTCTCACTCTTAACATTTTTTCCCACAGAGTTGTATAATTTACTGATCAAATTGTGTTTAACCCTCCTGGGCTACCACCTTATCGTGGTGGAGGGGTTTGCGTGTCCCAATGATCCTTGGAGCTCCGTTGTCTGGGGCTTTATGCCCCTGGTAGGGCCACCCATGGCAAACAGGTCCTAGGTGAGGGACCAGACAAAGCGTAGCCCAAGACCCCCTAATGATGGAAAACAACATTGGTCCTACGTTTCCCTTGCCCGGATGCGGGTCACCAGGGCCTCCTCCTGGAGCCAGGCCTGGGGGCGGGGCACGTTGGCGAGCGCCTGGTGGCTGGACCTCTGCCCATGGAGTCCGGCCGGGCACAGCCCGAAGAGGCAACATGGGACCCCTTTACCGTGGGCTACATGGGGGACATGGATTGAGTGAACTACGTAGTGCACTCAATTTAAAGTTAGTATTTGGACAACGGCGTCAGATGGTGGGGAAGGTTGCCGGACAGACCCGGCAGACCCAAACGTATTGTGAGGGTCTGCTGGGAATGCCTGGCAGAGTCTCCTGTCAGAAGGTCATTGCGTGAGTATTGCGTCACTTCCTGTCTCTTCTATCGTTCGTTGGTTGCATTGTGCACGGGGTGCCGTATTCACTTAATATTGAACACTTGGTGTGTTGTACTCACTTAATATTGAACACTTGGTGTGTTGTATTCACTTTACTTAAAATTTTGAACACTTGAGACTTTCTAGTCACCTGATATCAACAGTAAGAACCCATATTAAACAAATACAGGGCTTCGCCAATCACTAGCGTTAGCATGGCCTCACCGTCTGTTTCACCCGGTGTCTTTGTCTGTTCAGAGTGTGAAATGTTTAGTTACTCCTCTGCCTCCCTTAGTGAAGGGAATAGGTGCAGAAAGTGTAGTTTATTTACGGCTATGGAGGCGAGACTTAGCGAGCTTGAGACGCGGTTCCGCAGCTTGGAGTTAGCTGGAGTTGCGTCATGTAGCCAGGGTAAGCTAGCTGCTGCGGAGCCGCCTAGCGTAGCTTCAGCTAGCGGTCCCCCGGCAGCAGCCGAGCAGCCGGCTAGCCAGGGCGGTTGGGTGACGGTTCGTAGGAAGCGTAGCCCAAAACAAAGGCCCACGGTGCACCACCAACCGCTTCCCGTGGCTAACCGCTTTTCCCCACTCGGCGACACACCCGCCGAGAAACCGACCCTGGTAATTGGAGACTCTGTTTTGCGCTACGTGAAGCCGACTCCAGCGACCATAGTTAGGTGCATTCCGGGGGCCAGAGCGGGCGACATAGAAGCAAATTTACGGCTGCTGGCGAGACGTAATCGTAAATTTGGTAAAGTTATTATTCACGTCGGAGCCAACGACACCCGGCTTCGTCAGTCGGAGGTCACTAAAATTAACTTGAAGTCGGTGTGTAACTACGCAAAAACGATGTCGGACTCCGTAGCATTCTCTGGTCCCCTCCCCAATCTGGCCAGCGATGAGATGTTTAGCCGCATGTCATCGCTTCGTCGCTGGCTGTCACGGTGGTGCCCCGATAACCAGGTGGCCTTTATAGACAATTGGAGCACCTTCTGGGGAAAACCTGGTCTGATTAGGAGAGACGGTGTCCATCCCACTCGAGATGGCGCTTCTCTCATTTCTAGTAATCTGGCTAATTTTATTAGACCCAAAGTGACCTGACAATCCAGGGTCCAGACCAGGATGCAGAGTTGTGGTCTTACACACCTCTCTGCTGCTTCCATAGAACCCTCATCCACCAACAATAACATATTTAACACTATAGAGGTAGTCTCTGTTCCACGGTTAAAAGTTCACCAAGCACAGAGCAGGGGAGCGGTCAATCACCAAAATCTTATTAAAATTAATACTGAAGCACAAGTTGGAGAAACTAATATCACAATTAAGTGTGGACTGTTAAATATTAGATCTCTTTTGTGTAAATCCCTGTTAGTGCACGACCTGATAGCGGATCATCACATTGATTTATTCTGTCTTACTGAGACCTGGCTTCAGGAGGAGGAGTATGTGAGCTTAAATGAATCTACTCCTCCTACCCATCTTAATTATCATATTCCACGTGTTACTGGTCGAGGAGGGGGAGTGGCAGCAATCTATCACTCCAAGTTATTAATTAATCCCAGACCAAAACATAGCTTCAGTTCATTTGAAAGCATGACTCTTGGCATCACTCATCTGAACTGGAGGACAGAAAAGCCACTTCTGTTTGTAGTTGTATATCGGCCCCCTGCTGGGCCACATTCAGAGTTCCTATCTGAGTTCTCTGACTTCTTATCTGACTTGGTCCTTAGAACGGAAAAAGTCATTATCATTGGAGACTTTAACATCCATATGGACGTTATAAACGACAGCTTTAGAAATGGCTTCATTTCATTACTTGAGTCAGTTGGTTTCCTCCAGCAGATAAACCAACCAACTCACAGCTTTAACCACACCCTAGATCTAGTTCTGACTTATGGTGTTGAGGTAGAACATGTGTCAGTGTTCCCTCAGAACCCAGTCCTGTCAGACCACTCTTTGATCACTTTTACATTTATGATTAAGGATTCTTCTATGCTCAGAACAAAGTCTTACTATAGCAGATGTCTTTCAGATAATGCTGTAGCTAAGTTTAAGGAAGTGATCCCTGTGCTGATCCCAGGACCACCGTGTGTTTCCCCAGGGATCAATCATTATAATCTTAGCCCTGCTGAGGTTGACTCTATTGCTGAAGGTGCAGCAACCTCACTGAGAATCACGCTTGATTCTGTTGCCCCCCTGAAAAAGAAAATAGTAAATCAGAGGAGGTGTGCCCCCTGGTATAATTCACATATCAGGACCCTCAAGCAGAAAGTGCGAAGACTGGAAAGGGAAAGGAAGTGGCATTCTTGTAAGATAGACAGCTACCATGTAGCCTGGAAAGACTGTCTATTAGTTTACAAAAAGGCCCTTCGCAAGGCTAGAACAGCTTATTTTTCTTCTTTGATTGAGGAAAATAAGAACAACCCCAGGTTTCTCTTCAGCACTGTGGCCAAATTAACCAAGAGTCACAGTGTTTTAGATCCACGTATCCCTTCTTCCCTTAGTGGTGAAGACTTCATGAGCTTCTTCACTGATAAAGTTCTAGCTATCAGAGAGAAAGCTAACCAGGCCATCCCTACAACTGGACCATCACCAGATGTGCCGACTGTGGGAACATACAGGGTCTCCAACGAGCCCTTAAGCTCCTTCAGCCCTATATATTTTTCTGAGGCGTCATCGCTAATTCAGAAATCCAAGACCACTACGTGTCTTTTAGATCCCATCCCAACACACCTGTTGAAGGATGTTCTACCACTGATAGGCAGTTCTATCCTGGACCAGATCAATGGTTCTTTAGTGTCAGGTTATGTACCCCGGTCCTACAAGGTGGCAGTGATTAAGCCGTTGCTTAAAAAACCATCACTGGATCCTGATGTCTTGGCAAATTATAGGCCAATATCCAACCTTCCTTTTATCTCTAAAGTTCTAGAGAAGGTGGTGGTGACTCAGTTACTGGAGCACCTGCAGAGGAACAGCCTGTTTGAGATGTTTCAGTCAGGCTTTAGAGCTCACCACAGCACAGAAACAGCACTTCTTAAAGTCACTAATGATCTTCTCATAGCTTCCGATCATGGACTGGTTTCTATGCTGGTTCTGCTGGACCTCAGTGCTGCTTTTGATACAGTTGATCATAGCATCCTGTTACAGAGACTGGAACATGTGATTGGGATTAAAGGGACAGCACTAGACTGGTTTAGATCATACTTATCTGATAGATACCAGTTTGCCCATGTCCACGGCGTTCCCTCCTCATACAGTAGGGTTAGCCATGGAGTTCCTCAAGGTTCCGTACTCGGACCAATCCTCTTCACATTGTACATGCTTCCCTTAGGGAACATTATTCGGCAGCATGGGATAAATTTTCATTGTTATGCTGATGACACTCAGCTTTATTTATCCATGAAACCAGAGGAGACAGAGAAGTTAGTGAAGCTCCAGACCTGTCTTAAAGACATAAAGTCCTGGATGTCTTCAAATTTCCTCCTCCTTAACCCAGGAAAAACTGAGGTCATGGTGTTTGGTCCTGAACCTCTCAGGGATAGATTAGATCACATGATCACTCTAGATGGTATCTCATTAACATCTAGTCTCTCTGTGAGGAATCTAGGAGTAACTTTTGATCAAAATCTCTCCTTCAACTCACACATTAAATTAGTCTCTAGAAGTGCCTTTTTTCACTTGAGGAACATCTCAAAGATCAGGAAGCTACTGATGCAGCCTGACGCTGAAAAGTTAGTCCATGCATTTGTTACTTCCAGGCTGGACTACTGTAACTCCTTATTATCAGGGTGTCCAAACAACTCTTTAAGAAGCCTCCAGTTGATCCAAAATGCTGCAGCCAGAGTTCTGACAGGTATTGACAAAAGAGATCACATTACTCCTGTACTGGTGTCGCTTCATTGGCTGCCCGTTAAATTTAGAATAACTTTTAAAACCCTTCTTCTGACCTACAAGGTCCTCAGAGGCCTAGCTCCATCCTACCTGGAGGAGCTAGTGATACCCTATCAGCCCAATAGACCGCTCCGCTCTCAGAATGCTGGTCTACTTGTGGTTCCCAGAGTTTCTAGGAGTAGAATGGGGGGCCGAGCATTTAGCTACCAGGCCCCCCTGCTTTGGAACCAGCTCCCTGTCCAGGTACGGGAGGCTGACTCCATCGCTACTTTTAAGATCAGACTCAAAACCTACCTCTTTGAAAAAGCTTACTGTTACTAATTCAGTAGTTCCAGCTACTATCATAGACAGACAAATTATCATACTTAGGGGGTCGTCTAATCGTTAGGTCACATCTTAGTTATGCTGTTATAGGCCAAGGCTGCCGGGGTCCGGAAACATGATCACCTGACAGGCCTCTGTCACTCCACTGGGTCATGGTTTCCTCTCCTTTCCTCTCCTTTCCTCTCCTCATCAAGCAGACTAGTTATGCTGATTCTTGTGTAGTTTTTCTGCTTCCCCCCCCCCTCTATTTATTTGCAGGTATCACTGCCATCGGAGCTGCATAATGACCGCCGGCCCCGTTGAAGTGATTGTGCATATTTTTTGTTTGTGTTTCTGTGCTCTGTGCCTCTCCTCTCCCTCTCCTCTCCTCTCCTCTCCTTCTCCTTTTCCTCTCCCTCTCCTCTTCTTTCCTCTCCTCTTTCCCCTCCTCCTCCTTCTCCTCTCCTCTACCTCCCCTTCACTCTACCTCTCCTCTCCTCTACCCCTCTCCTCTCCTACCTATCCTATCCTCTACCTGTCCTCCCACCTCTCCTCTCTCTTTACCCAGCCGGCCATCAGCAGGAGGGTCCCCCTACATGAGCCTGGTCCTGCTCAAGGTTTCTTCCTGTTAAAGGGGAGTTTTTCCTTGCCACTGTTGCTTGTCTGGGGTCAGGCTCTGGGATTCTGGAAAGCGCCTTGAAACAATTTTGATTGTATAAGACGCTATATAAATAAAGATTGATTGATTGATTGATTGATTGAAGGAACGCCTGGCAGAGTCTCCTGTCTGAAGGAACGCCTGGCAGAGTCTCCTGTCTGAAGGAGCTTCAACTCACACCTCCGGGAGAGCTTTCCCGGGGGAGGCTGGGGACATTGAGTCCGAGTGGACCGTGTTCCGTGCCTCCATTGTTGAGGCGGCTGACCGGTGCTTTGGCCGCAAGGTGGTTGGTGCCTGTCGTGGCGGCAGTGCCTGAACCCGCTGGTGGACACCAGTTGTGAGGGATGCCGTCAAGCTGAAGAAGGAGTCGTATCGGGCCTTACTGGCCTGTGGGACTCCTGAGGCAGCAGATAGGTACCGGCAGGCCAAGCGGAGGGCAGCTACGGCGGTTGCCGAGGCAAAGACATGCACATGACTTGGAGAAGGCATTCGACCGTGTCCCTTGGGGGGTCCTGTGGGGGGTCCTCCGAGAGTATGGGGTGTCGGGCCCCCTGATAAGGGCCGTCTGCTCCCTGTACGATCGGTGTCGGAGTTTGGTCCACATTGCTGGCAGTAAGTCGAACTCGTTTCCAGTGGGGGTTGGTCTCCGCCAGGGCTGCCCTTTGTCACTGATTCTGTTCATAACTTTTATGGACTGGGAAGACCGAGGACACGTTGGAGAGACTATGTCTCTCGACTGGTCTGGGTCCCCCCCTGGAAGAAGTAGCTGGGGAGAGAGAAGTCTGGGCTTCTCTTCTTAGGCTGCTGCCCCCGCGACCCGACCCCGGATAAGCGGTAGAGGATAATTGGATGAATGGAAATTGTGTTTAATTTACAAAGTTAACTTGGCAGGACTGTGAGCCAGGGTGGGCCAACTGTGGCCCAACTGCGGCATAATTTTGCTAATAAGTGGTTCATTACAAAAATCGCATTACTTTGAACTGTGCAGTGTACAAAAATGAAAACAAATCATTGCCTTAAGCAGATTATACTGCCGGTGATCCACATAAACTGTGTGTGTGTGTGTGTGTGTGCGTGTATGTATGTAAACACCCTTCGTGACTCACCAAAAGATTCATTCTCATTTCCTCTGATTAGTTTTCTGTTCTAACAAGAATTCTTAGCGGCGTCGGTCCGGATGGCTGCCGTCTCGAGAGAATTTGGCGTCCTGTGTGTCGTGTTTGTGCGATTCCGTCTGTGAATCCCCGAAACAACCATGACGCTAAAAGCGAAAACATTAGGTTGCACTTTATACTTCAAACAGCCGCACCAACTCTTAAAGGACAAAAATAAAGGTAGCTTTCACTGAATGTGCACATTATTTCATTTTGGTTTCACAAAAGTAAAACTGACAGTTTCTGTCATTGTTTAATTAAGAGGAGGTGTGCTGTTCAAGAGCACACCAGGAATGAACCAGGCTGAAGGAACTCCTCCGCTGGGACTTCATTTGGCTTGAGAGACTTGCGTGGGTGTGGAGAGAGGCACTACGCTTGCCAGAGAAAACGCACAGAACTCCTCCAACCCGCTCAAGGCCCAAGGGAGCGAAAGCAAAAAGAACTCCTCCCGGGTTCTCTATCGCGGTTTCCTGCTTTTCTTGCTCCCCCTCATCTCTCTCTCTCTCCCTCTCATTTGGTTGTGGTAATTCATCATGGAATATCAAAACCATTCAGAGCTTCAGTGCAGAAATGAAGGCTCCGGATCCCGTGGATAATTGGTTTCCGGGTGGTGCCACCATCCCCATTGAACCTGCTTGACTCCCTGTCCCCCAGCAGTAAAAGCGCCTGATGAAGAGACAAGAGAAATCCCTGCAGACAAAGAAAACATGACGAATGCCTCCTCAAAATTCATGAAATTACAAGCTTTGGATTTGCTTTCATCCTTTTCATCTGTTTGGTGAACATTTGTTCACACTGCTGCTTTTAATCCACCACACTCAAAAACAGCCCTGAAGATAATAATCCAATCCGACCCTTCAGTGAGGCGATATTCTGTTTAACAACATCAAAAATTAAAAAAATCTGACAAATTCTCATCAAAATAAAACAATTCCGACAGTGACATTTTACCTCCACAAAATAGAACCACACTATAAACTTGAGCCAAAATACAACCTCCAACTGGTCAATTTAGCACTTTTTAACAAGATGTTTCATAACTGGTATTCAGAGCCACTAAAAGCACCATATGCAGGATGACTTGCTGGTTTTACATGAGCCAGTTCAGCCATTTATGGTCAGTTGTGTCTTTCTATACGCGTTGTTGGTGGTTGGAGTGAAAAGTCTGAAAAATAATGACCCAAATGACAGCTCACCTGTTGTCCCAGAGTTCAGGAGCAGAGGTGTGTTTCCATGGAAGTTGTCACTGACGTTCCGTACTTAGACATGTCGCTTCCTCTCAGTCACAGCATAGAGTCAAACGCTCGCTCCTCTCCTGCATCGGGCTGACTTACAGTCTAGATGGAGTCGAGTGGGGGCTTACACATGGGGGGCCCATGTTGTGTCGAAGCTTAAATCAGGGTACCTTGTGGTGCTAAAAGTAGAACAAATGGAGGAATAACTGAGGCAGATTATTGTGAGTACTGAAATTTAAGCATTTTTAATGAAATGATTGATAAAAGCTCATATTTAGCAGGACTGACGGCAAAGGCAGACGTGTAAATTCATGACAAAATCCTTATAATGCTGAATAGAATGCATGAAAATGGTGATTTGTCTATCGGATAAAGATGACCAGTCAATAAGGTAGCTCTGTGGTACAGCCAATCAGTGGGGGCTGCCAGACTTAAATGATCCATATTTGATGTTTTTTACAGTGTGAACAGCAAAACTGATCCTTCCAAATCGGATTTGAGTCTCTGTCACAAATCGGATATCAGCCTTGTGTCACCTTTGAAGACACAGTGCCGTGACAGGGGCCATGTGCTTTGACTATGCAGGTGTGTCACATTTGGGCCTTAAACACGAGTCTGTTGCTGGTTTTCAGATAATGAGAACAACCAAAAACTGGACCTGGACAAAAGTGAACCTGACAGGAAGGTTTGCTTTATTCTGCTGACTTGGTAAACATGTTTTGGGAACAGTCGATGCCATCAGAGCCACCATTTTGAATCATTCAAAGGCCAAAGGGGTTCGTTAGCCACAGGTGCCACAGGTGCATGAGGACCTGAGTGAAAGCAGGTGTGTTCGACCGTTGGCACTAACTCAGCAGCTGCATCAATTTCTGTAATTAAGACTCAAAAGGCTCCAAAGGCCCTGGATTCAGTCGGCTCTGGGCATCCAGTCAGTTGCAAATGAGTCGCAATGATGCGCAAACTCAATTTCCCTTCTTTTTATATCTGTTTGACTTGTTTTTGACTCTTGTTGTTGGGGCGTCTGATTCATGCTGCCAATCTCGTTCATCAATTTTAATTAAACTCCCCAAAGAACTTTTGTAACTTGGTCCAGCTTTCACACAGAACCAAAGCCAGGCAGTCTTGATCCCGGGGGTTTCTAGGCCTCGATATTCCCAAAGGCTGCATGTTTGCATTGACGCTGCTAGAAACACGCAGTGGCAACTGGCAACGTGAACAAATACCTGCATCAGTGGTTTGAGGCTCTAACTTCTGACTGAAAAGTTAAATATTAATAGCATGAGGTTAAAAGTAGAATGCACAGACTAAATATCTGAACAAAACCAATGGGGTTCAGGAAATGGCTGCGTTAATGACCGTATAGGTTATATATCTACAAATAACACTGGTGGCTGAGCCCAAAGAGTTGGCTCAATAGTCAGACCTGGATTTCTCATCATCATCTTAGCAGTTCAGGTTCTGAAGTATAAATTATCCAGTTGTAATGGGTAAGAAACACATGACAGTTCAATATTCTGGTTGCATTATACTGGGAAACCTGATAGACCTGTCCGTGGTGACAATGACAGGAAATAAACATCCATGTCAACATTAAAAGGTGCTTTGAAGTCGAAGCTCATTGATGGCGTGAGGCTGCTGCTCTGACTCTCGATAAAGACGGCGTCAGAGCTGAGAGATTTCTGAGCCTCTGTGACTGCGGAGCGCCAAAGGCTCCCAACGCCATCTGTGACTCTGGCCAGAAATCTCCGACTGGCTGGTGCAGCGACAACCCCGGCAGCTCGCCGTTGCTACGTCAACACTTCTGACGGCGATGCCAGTGTGACGTCTGGCCGGCAGTGGGTCCGTCTTTGAAGTAAAGAGGGGGAGGAATACAAAAAATTAAGCTATTAATCCATCAAAAAAGTAGAAACTTTATTCGCATGCCATATTTGCAAAGATGTTTTGGCAATGACGAGTATAAATTTCCATTTTGTTTAAGCACAAAACCGTATTTAAGCCCAAATATATTAGCTACCCCCCCCATTGATCCAACGCACAGCTCTCCTGTGGTCAATACGACAGCATCACTTTACATTATGTTTCCTGCATGCACATGAACACAATGCTCGCATCGACCTTGCAAGGTGTCTCTCGTGCACACTGATCTACTGAAGATGCAGCATCAGAAGCTGCGCCCGGCTCGATATTGCGCTCAAGGACGTTTGATCAGCTTCAGATCACAGGACAATGGCTTTGCCCTCCACAACCTGATCGCACGCAGGCTTTAGAATATGAGCGCGACAAAGCCTGTCTCTACACTGAATTCTCTTTTCAGTCAGTGTGTAGTTTTAATGTACTCAATGGACTCAACCCTGCACATCTGCCTCTTATTGTTCTACAAGAAGCTGTGATCGGAACGCCACAGAGTTGAGGAGCAGATTTGATTCTTTCAGGTATGCTCTCAAAGGGAAACGAGCAGCCCGGCGTCACCTTCAGCTCTGCTGCTCGCCAACATGCGCAGTCTATGAAACAAGTCAAGAGAGGGGATCAGCGCCGCAGACCCAGCTTCTAATAAATCCCCACAACTTCAAACGCTCATGATTAGACCATGAACAAATGGTTATTATGGCAGCGGGGGGCAGGGTCACGACTATATGCCATTCCCCATATGGGGATTCGAGCAGCTGGGGACGTCGTCATCAGCATCTGTTTTATCCTAACACTGTTAATGAGGCGCTGCCGTGTTCTACCGAGTGTGGCAGCAGTGCAGTTTGTCACATTATGCAGGTCTAGTTCATGGAAATGCCGACGAAATGTGCCATTTGTAATTGCTGTTGGTTTGGCAATTACAAGTTAGATGTATCTGACTGGAGAAAACATCTATTGCAGAACAATAACGACTGGAAAGATGACCAAGTCAAACTTCCAGGAGCTAATTGATAGAATCCTTCAGTAACTTCACTATTATCTGCAGTCTGTCAAGTTTTACCTCAGGCTGGAAATCAGCTGCACCGACTGCGGCAGCTCTCTTCTCTGCACCCGATGGCTCCTGCGGCAGCGTCAAAGTCGGCTCTTGCCTCCAAATAGAGTTGTAGCGACGTGAGAATCCAGGGCTTAAAGAACAAACGGAGAGGCCGAGTCTGAGTGAGACAGATCAAGTCCGTGAGATTAGAGCTGTCAATCTGGGTATCTTAAGCATCAAGGCAGGCCCCCTCGTGGGATCAATCGCAAAGTTGTAATAGAGACAAAGGAACTTTTCAAGTCCGGAGCCGCCACGCTTCCCTCCCATCTCAGAGCCGCACCAGGACTGGGGTTGAGAGAGAGGTTTAGCTGGGGTGGGTAGGTGAGGCATTGGAGAACTTTCCCTGAACTCTCGCTGGCTTTACGTCTCTTACTTTCATCTCAGGTCACTGTCAGTAGAGGGTTTATCTCGTTAAAACGGTCCGGAGATGAAACAGGGACTATTGCTGCTCAACGCTAAAAGCCTTCCTCGTGGAGCTGCTTTTTTCCCTCCTCAGACATCTTTGTGCTAAATATGGGTCATTTAGTCCTGAGTTGCAGTAAGTCTCTCCACCTGATTAATTACCACGGAACCAGAAAATTCCACAAGGCATGAAATTGTGAGGAGTAACACGTGCCGAAAATTCCCGCTCCCATCTTTCATTCTTTGTAATTGAACGAGTAAGACAAGAAAACCCATCAGTACAGCTCGTTAGAGTGGCGCAAAATATCTCCGCCGCCCCTTTGATGATTGTCGACGGGCACCTAAACAGCATGTTTGGATCGGTAAGATAAAGACACTGTCAGGAAGGGAAAAAGGCGCTGACACAACTGACAATGGACACATTCATTCAACTGATATGACAGTTATTAAAATGACTCGCTTTCATGAAAAGCCTGTTTTCTCACTCGTGTTATTTGGTTTTGTCAGTCTCCCCACGTCATTGTCGGCACAGCACTGGTTTTATGATAGCAAATTCATCCCCGGCTGCCCAGATAATAAAACTGGAGCCTGAAGAGAGACACAATGGCAAAAAAAAAAGACTATCAGACTTTTTCCATTCTGCAGGTGAGTTTGATAACACTGACGGCTCACTCACATCATCGGCGCCGTCACCACGTCGGCTTTGTTGCTACAGATGTAATACTCGCCAACATCTCATTTGCTCCAGCTTTTACCGGTTTTCATCCAATCTTTAGCTTTTCAATAGAAATAGGAATTTGTGTCACTGCGAGGACAATGAAGACGCCGCTTTGAAGAGAAAATCACTTGCACAGATTTTCCACATCGCCGGGAAAATGGCTCCTCTTTGTAGCCGTGGCTCTTTAATTTGGTGGCTGAGTTTTAACTCACAAAAGTTCACGTCTGTTACAGCAAATCTTTGATGGCTTCTTCTTCCCTTTTTATGCACTTTTCAATAAGTCAGTCAATCTGGCCATCAATCATAATGCACGTACGTGTGTACCATGAGCTGGGGTGTACCCAGCCTTGGCCCACATGTGCGCCCTCCCCGTAACTCCGAAGGGGATATAGCGGTCAAGAAGGTGAGGTGTTCCATCCATCTTCTGTCCCTGATCCAGAGTCAGGTGGTGAGGACAACAGGCTGAAAGAGGCCCGGAATTCCCTCTTTTTTCAGGTCTTCCGTTGCATAAGAATTTGACGGCTGTGCTGTTGCCAAAGTGGTCCTACCCTGCAGGGTTGGGGCCCCTTTTCTGGCTGTGAATCACAGTCTCAGACTTGGAGTTGCTAATTTTCACACGAGCGGCTTCACAGCTGAACAGCTCTGGTGAGAGTTTACCGTCACAGCCTGAGGAAGCCAACAGAACCACATGATCAGCAGATACCTGATCCTGAGGCCACCAAAGCAGACCCCCTCCACATATAGGGCTCGTTTACTCATGTCTGAATATGCAAAATTTTAAAGGCATCGTATTACCAGACATTGGGCCTCATTCACCAATATGTTCTTAAGAATCTTCTTAGATTCTTTCTGAAGTTGTTCTTAAGAAGTTTCTTAAGAAAACCCTACGTCAGATTCATCAACGCGTTCGTAAGCCTCAGAATTGTTCGCAGCTGTGTTCTTAGATTGATGAATGCCATCTGTTCGTAAGTTGAGAGCACGTGCCAGGTGAGTCTAATTAACATACGATTAGCATAAGTCACCGCCCACTAATGCCCATAAAAGGAACTGCAGCAGGGCCCTGTAGACGGAGCAAAAAGCAGCCAAATGCCCAAAGCGAAATGCCCAAAGCTTGCCTCTCCACGCCTGATTTCTGACGCCGTGTTGAACAATCAAGAAAGGATGGCTAACACGCTTGATAAAATTACCTCAACCCTGATGACTATAGCCAACACGCTTAAAGAAATCAACGAGAATGTAAAAAAAATAAGAATGTCAAAAAAATAAACGTGTAAAAGCTGTGCTCTGAAACCGGTCTCTCTTATTTTTTCTTTTTGAAGTGAATCAAGACTGTTGGACTGAAATTGTGACATTAATACATTTGATTCACAAACGGGCATCAGGACGCACATCCTCAGGGGGTTGTGGCTCTGTGTCCAAACACATCCAGTGCCCCTTTAAAATGCCGATGGTGCGTTCAATGGTGGAGCGACTGCACGCATGCATCTGATTGAATAAAATTCCCTGTGGAGTCTGAGGGTTAGGTGGTCAGTGGTGTCAACAACCAGGGAGCCAGGGCATATCCTCGATCCCCTAATAAAATAAATCAAGATAAAATCAAATAAAAAGACAGTTTTGGCATGGTTTCCAATTTGGTTGATTAATGTTAAGTCATTGGCACATTTTTAAAATTCTCCGTAAATCACCAAAAATAGGAAATAAATAAATATAAATAATCCTAATATTGAATTTTATTGAACTGCACAAGAGAAGAAAACACACCCATGCCAACATGTCGGCACTGAAATGTGCGTAAGAGTACTCCTGAGTGTTCGTAGGATTTGTTCTTACCTACGCGTAAATCCAGGATAAGAAGAAATTGGTGAATGCCACAATCTTCGTAAAATGTTCGTAAGTGGGACTTAAGAACAAATTTGTTCGTAAGAACGGTTCGTGAATGAGGCCCAGTAATCTTTCAGATGAAGTTAGCATGTTGTATCGTGCTGCTGCTTTGATACAAACCAAGGCTAACTCCTAGCCTGGTGTACTCACGTCCACATTTTTAGTTGCAAATCCAGGTGATTGCTGTGTAAATGCTCCAATGAAAAAATGTTGTTTTGACTGGAAACTGTGATTAAAGAACAAAAAGGAGTTTGTGAAATATAGAATTCATTGTAATTAAGACGTTAAGCCCCCCCCCCCCTTTAATTTTACTCCATCACTGTGCCCCTCACTAAGTCTGGGTAAACTGATATCATAACCACTCAGATCAATACAGACTCATTAATGTTGTACCTATGTAATCCGTATCTCTTGGCCTTCTTTCAGTTCATTAGACGCTAAAGGAGAGAAAGGGGTGTGTTCTTGTTTTTAACATGGCGCTACAGGAAGTGAGGTGCTTGATGTACACCCTGGATAAGACCTCCCCTCACTTCCTCCCCGTTATCTGCTGGAAATCCAACACTGCTGCCAGGGTCGTTTGGCTGTAGCTCTGGGGAACCCGGCAAACGGGCGCGATCCATCTTGGAGCTAATTAGAGACGTCTTAGCTTTATTGACATAAGAAGGACCGGATGATGTTCATAGCATGAGATGTGGCTGCTGCACCGACAATTCAGGATGTGTTCTTTATCAAATTTCCAATAACTAAATATAGAGATAACACCCCTGAGGTTGGTCTTGATGACACAGATGAATACAATTGAGATGCATCACGGTAGCGCTTGTAATAACAATAAAAACATGCCCTCGGAGGGAGGCTGAGCATTAATGTGGAAGTTGCCAACGCATGTAGTCTTTTTTATACTGTTGTCTCGGCTCGCCGTCAGCTGGGTATACACGTCTCGGGGCAATTACCACGCTTGAATGAAAGTACAGCTCCTGTTGATTAAATCGAACAATGTCTCATATTTATTGGCACCGTCGTATTTTTCATTCTGGGTTTTTTAGCTGTGGAATGAAATTACCTGCACGTACGAATTCAATATTCAAAAAAATATTCATTAAATATTCAACGTGAGCTGTTTTCCATATGTCGATTATATTGAGTTATGATGTCACCTAATACATTCTATACAATGTACTATAGTTTTTATGTAATGAAGTCACTACCAGCTGTAGTGCAATGAACATATGAAATAACGTCACGTAAACTTCACACATGCACGTGAATATTCTGAAACGCTCTGACATCCGGACCAGGAGTTCTTCGGTACTTTCTGCACTGGATGAAACAGCAGCAAATGCAAAGAGCTGAAACCCCAAATACACAGACGCAGTCTCGATAAAGAAAAGATCTTATCTGTGGTTTAACGACCATTTCCTTCAGTTCGACTTCTGTTTACGCTCGGTGATGCTGTTGAGTACCAGGATACTGACGTTTATATTGGATCTATATAGATTCAGTCTGAATTTGCTGTTTGCTTTTTACTGGGTGCAATCAAATGAAACATGGTGTGTTGCTTCAAGCTTGCATTTTTAAAACTATAATTCCTGCAAATGATAATTACAGTTTTAAGAATCTCTGAGGGATAGTTTGACTTTACAAGATTTACTGACTGTAAACATCTCCAAAATCTGCATAAAACCTCAACAACAATCTTCATTCACAAGCTCAGGAGCAGCCACAGTTGCCATGGAAACGCCGTGTTTACCACTCACAAATGAGAGAACTTATTATGAAACCCAATTAATGTTGACAGAAGAGTAAATCCAGGTGATCTGAACAAAGTGAACCACAGCCCGTGCTGGTCTTACTGGTGGATTAACTTGAGTGTCTTCCGGTAGAAATGGAATCTACTCGCACCAAAATCTCAGAGCTGAGAACCATTTAGGATGAGTTTGGGTGTATTTAAGTTGCCTTTATGTGTATATGAGACTCTAAGAGTCTATTCAAGATCGTAAATTTTACACACACCCATCTTTGTGAGGACTTTAACGTGTAAACATAACCCTAGCCTTATTTTAAAACTAAACCCAGCTTTAAATCTGCGTCTTAACCCTCAGTCAGTCCTTTAAAGCTGGCCCAGCCAGAATCACCCTCCTTTTGCTCGTAGAATGAGCATTTTGCTACCAAATATGTAGCAAATAGCAGAACACACAGAACCGCAATGAGAAGTTGGGTCGAGATGGATTCTGACAATTTTTGACATCATGTATATTTAGAAAGAATGAAGCGTTTGTTATTTATTTATGAGCTATTTAACGATGAAATGAAACAAATCCCTTCTGGCCTCTGGGAGCAACAGTCTCCATTTTTCTGCGCCGCTTCTTTCCGTCCTCGCCGTCATTTACATTCCCGACTGCGCTTCTGTGTCTGACATCTAATTCTGACAAGTCCTTTTCTGGTGCAAAATGAATAAATAAAATTAAGCGCAGTGCTGATGACAGCAGCGGTGCTTTGCAGAGGGTCTTTGTAATGAAATTTCTTTTCCCACAGAATCGATGAGTTCCTTTCCCCTGGTGGAGTGTGTAATTACAAAACCCTCATTAGATTATGAAACTTTACAGCATATGGTGAGAGGAGGAGATCCTTTTGATGTGCTCTTGTAATGACTGCAGCAAAAGAGGGGGGAAATGAAAGGGAGCGACGGACGGCTGCCTGCATTTGAATTCCTTGAAAGAAATCAAAGCTTTGAATGCACGTTTTTCTGCGTTCTGCTGCTCTCCCGCCCTCGGAAACGGTTTCCCATTCCTCTGAACTCAGTCTGATGCGAACTGGGAGGCTCCCGCGTGAAACTGTTGTGACGCCAGGAGGCGGGGGAGTCGCGGCCCTTTGATTCAATGGATGGCGAATGTTTTACCAACACGGGCTTGGAGCGCAGTGGAGTGTGAAGCTCGGAGGAGGCGGAGACGCTCTTCCAGAACCTGTTTGTCTCATTCATCTCCAGTTAATAAGACACGGAAACAGGGCTTTGACTGACCTTGTCGTTTTCCCAGAGAGGAACAACGAAGAACTGATGTAGTGTGCAATCAGATTCCTAAATTGACTCTTGCTGCTGCTGCGTGGTCCCTTTATGATGAAGATGTGAGCATGTTTAATAAGCCTGTTTCCCAGCACGAGCAGAGCTAATCTCTCACCGGGGTGTTGAGGAGCGAGCAAGAGAGTCGGGAGCAGCTTCTGCAGAATGAATGGAGAAGATGGGACTTTCACTCCTGATCTTCCACGGTCTTGAAATAATTCCAGGCCTTTCCAGGGTATCTCTACACACGTATAGAGGACGTGGCGGCGCTGCTGAGGCTGTGCATTGATCCTCGAGCCTGATACCTTGAAAACTGACAATACGTGGGCGGGTCAGAAAGGGATGATGTCATTGGCTGTGATGAAATCCGATGTGACACAGTTAATTTGATCCGTGCACCAGATCTTAGACGTGCACCAGTGCTGCATTGATTCTGGGGAAGCTCCTTCCACCCTTCCTCCACTTTCTATTGGAAAAGCAGCCTGTGGCATTTGTTGAGCAACACAAATACCCCGCTATTGTCTCTGACAGCAGATTGACCTTTGAGCAGCAGGTGGAGGCACTAAACATCGCACAGCAGCTTCCTTCAACTGGAAGATTCCTGCCAAACAAACCTGGCAGACCTTCTTTCAAACCCACTGCAGAACTTTGGACTTCCCAGGACCTTCTAGCAATAAGACCACTGACTACTCTAATCCCGCTGGGAGCTCTGATGTTGGTGCCCTAGTGGTGGTCCGTTTGCAAGGAGTATAAAAAGAGGCATAAAATGGTTGCTGTAACAGTTACCTAAACATGGTTAAACAGGCTAGTCCTCACAGTTCATCAGCTCAGTATAATGGGCATTATGTATACACGCTGTGACCTCTCAGGGGAGCACCTCTTCATGGAATACTGTGGCTGTCTGGCGGCCGGCCAGTACCTGGTTCAGCTCCCAGCTAGAACACAAGCTGTTGCCATTTATTACTTTATAACTTTGATCAGGTTGTTTCCAGCAGAGACGTGAAGCTGCTCCCAACCTTTAGACAGAGATGAGCCAATTGTCTTCTGGTTTCACACCTGAATGCCTCCTGACCAGATGCCCGAACCTGCTCAGGCAGCTCCTCTCAACGTGGAGGAGTAGCAGCTCTACACTGAGCTCCTCGAGGATGTCTGAGCTCTCCATCCTGAGGTAGGACGATGGAGAACAATGGGATGTCCCATGCTTGGAGGGCTACTGGGGAAGGGCTGTGGTTGGGGCCCATCAGCGAGCTCCTGGAGGCTGGGCCTTGGACGTCCAGTCCCAAGCTGAGAAAACAGTATTTTCACCAAAAGAAAATCGTGTGTCAGGTGTAATTTCTCAGTTTTAAGTTTTGATTAACGTGGTTGTAAATTGGCAGCTCGTTTCTTGTGCTTTTGTCCAGAGACCAAATGAAAAGTCAATATATGACTTTGAGTCATAGATGTAATTATATGCTCTACCGCTACTATAGAACCTGTAATACGGAGGCATTGATGCAATTGTGCAGCCTTTTTCTACAAACCTTTAATTCTACCCTGACAACCTCCTGAGCAACATTGAGAACAGCAACCCGACACTTACGTACATCACAAGGTGCGTTCAGTGCCCGGCCCCGCGCTACAATATTCGTTATAAAATCAGAATGCTATGACAGCGGTAGAGGCAAACAACAAATTCACCTTTCAGTAAAATAAAAGGACACAAACATTCCTAAATCCAGGTTTTATTGAGTTATTCACACTGTAATGGACCAGCATCACGATGCATTAAAAACACTGATGCTAACGCCGCTAACATGCTAGTTGTTAGCACTCAGAAGGTTCAAAGACGCCAGTCATTAAACAGCCATAGTATATTACTGATGTTTACCACTTACACAGATACCTACTCAAAGGCAATCAGAAGTTCATATTTGGGTATAGTTCAGGAGTCCTTTCAGGTTCTCTCTCTCTCAGAATCTGAAAGAAACTGCAGGGAAATTAAACCAAGAGGGATTCAACTGTTGCCCCGTTTGAAACTGTTCTTTTCCTCAACGTGTAAAGGTAAGACGTAGCATGTGACATAATGTGCAGGAGGGATATGCTAAGCTTCAAACTGAAGGAGTTTCCGATAAATCTGCGTATACTTATTCTTTACTTACAACTGTAAGTAAAAAAGCGCCACGATTATTCGAACCAAACCACCGTTTATGCTGATAATCGCCAGCCCGCTTTACTCGTGATGCTGTTGACATATATGCTAATTTCTGCCAGCGGAATCCTTTCCTGACGTCTGTTGCATAAGGTCCTTCTCCCCCCAAAAAAGCAAGCTTCTTCGCATTTTTGCTTCCAGAGTTCAAGAAGAAGCATTTTGAGTTTTGCAAAGATGAACAGCAGTTCAGAAGAATAAAGGTTTCTATTTACAGGATGGTTGTTTGTCATGATTTATATCTCCTCTAGTGATGACATCAGCGGCCGGGTCATCTGAAAAGCACAAAGAAATTAAGTTTAACACGACGACATGGATGTTACAGTTCAACAATATGCTCTGAGTAATATTAAACACTGGCACAGCATATTGTTTTATATTCTGAGCGATTAACGAGGTGCTGATTTCAGGTTAACGCTAAATCGACAAGCAGCCGCCCCCTCCCTGTCAGCAGAAAGGAACCTTCCACGTGTCTGGGCGCTGATGGGCGGAGGACATTAACACCTTTTGACTGCCTGTTTGAACCGCTGCTAAAAATACGGGGAGGGAAAATGAAGCAGTGGTGGGTGTTTGTTTAATTGGTGGCTGTTGGGTACTAATTAAAGTGACAAAAGATTCATTTGTGCATGGTAGCTGAAGCACAGCTGTCTCAGCCGTGGATGGTGACAGGTGCAGAGGCTCCTGCTCACGGAATTCATTAGCATAAATCCCTGTATTCACTTTGCTTTGTGCTGTAAGTACAACGCAATAGGCGAGTATTTAAACAGGTGAGCGTTACACTGAGGTTCCACCCGCGTAAAGCCAAAACCAGAGGAAGGAATCCTGTGGAGTTCGTCTGTCTCCTGATGGGTAATTATCAGCACAGATCAAAATGTGACGGCTCTTTGGGGAGCCTCTCGGGTAGGACGAGGCTCCGAATTCATTAAAATGTTTGCACAAGAATTTAGCAGCTTAGCATAATGGAGAGAAGATGGCAGGAGTAGCATTTCAGTTAATTGTCATTCACAATTTTTGAAAGTCTTGAAAGAACTCATTTTATGTCCAGAGTGGATCCCACTAAAACTCGATTAATCCAAGTGCGACTGTTATTACTAATGAATATTTTTAGGTTGCTTAGCTAACAATGTTGTATTTTATTAAAAAAAAAGAAGTCATTTTTTGCGCAGGAAATTTTAAATCCAACCATATAATACAACAATTCTTTCTCCAAAGCGTTGTGATTACTGCAGATTAAACATTGTAAATGTAAAACACGTTCAAAACAAAGAAGAAAAACACAGACGTGAGAATGTCAAAGGTTTAAATTGATTTTTCACATATTCAAAAATGCCAAAGAACGAAGCGGCTCTTAAAGTTTGTTATTGTTTTTAGTCCTTTCTCTCATTTTAAAATACCAAAGACAAACACCAATGTTAATGTGCTCTTTGCATTTTTTTACATTTAAAAAATGCCAGAAGAGAGTTGGAGATTCATGGATGTGAAAATGTGGCAATAAAAGGCGGCATGCTCCTCTGGTAAAACAGCATTGTTGTCCTGCATAATGTAACTAATAAAGCTATGGAACCTTTGATGGGCTGCATGTGGTTAACAATGGGCCACATGCAGCCCGCGGGCCGCGTGTTTGACATCCCTGCAAAAACTGTCATTTTCATCACACTGAACTTCAAAGTTTCCTTCTTTGAAGAACAAATGATGCAAATAAACTCTTGCGGTGGACCAGATTAGAAACCGAATGCAGTTGGGAAATTTGATCAATGGCACCGTTTTCAAGAGAAAAATGTGCATTTGCACTTTTGACTTGTTGAAATATTTTTTCTATTGCAACTGAAAGCTCAGAAAAATGATATATTACCTGGATTCCACATCTGACGTTACCAAAGCTGGTCTCTGTCTGCCGAAATCTGTGCAAAAACAGCACAAAGGACAAGAAATATTAAAAGGATACTTCAGGGTTCGACTTGGAGCCACAGTATAGCGTTTCCTCAAGACTTTCAAGCCGTTCTGAGCTCTGCGCTATTAAAAGAAAAACCAAATTGCACATATAAAAATACCCCATTCTGAGGTCCCGACACGTCGATAGTGCCGGGCTCCAGGCTCCAGGCTCCAGGCAGGTGCGGTGTGAGCAGTTTTAATAATTAAGTGAGTGGAAAGAGACAGAAGTGAAGCCTACGGGTCGTCATAACATGCTGAAGGATGAGGGCATCGTGTTACAACTTTAAAAGCAAGTAACTGGAGTGAGTAATTGGACAGTTTGGGCCCTGAGAGTGGCTTGAAAGTGCTAAGGAGACACGGCAGCCCATTGATTACAGGCTCTTCAGGGGTCCCAACACTGCCTGCAAACATTAGCTCTCTTTAAGTAAAGACAGGACAGACGGCTGTAATTGGAGCCACACTCAGTCGACCTTGAGCAGCCGTGCACGTGCACGCTCAACAAGTCCTGTACGCGGCGTTCCGGCCTTACCTTCGTAGTTTTGATCTTGTTCCCCGTTGCACAGCTCCAGCCCTTCAGATCCGGGAGAACTTTGCATTCCTCCCCGTCAAGGCACGGCTGCATCTGACACCACCACTTCTGCTCCACGATGGAGGCTGGAGAAACAATAAGCCTTTTTACCGTCTGCAGGCCACAAGTTTCAGCCTAAAATGGATCCTGGTTTGGCAAAAACTCTCGCTTGCATGTGCCTACAGAGAGAACTCCAGCCTGACAACAGTTGTTATTCGTTGATCTGCTTTCTACCAACTTTTGATGAGTTTTTCAGGCTGACATTTACTGATATTCAGACGCCTGAAAATACTGAGCCATATAAAAACAAGCAATGCAGCAATTGCCAGGAAGCTGCCGTTACGAACAAACCTATTTTAACAAAGTATCAAAATATTTCCATTTCATAACAGTTTAAAAGTTAGAGTAATTTGATTCTGAAAATTAGGTAATCGGCAACAACATCAGATGTTTAATTTAATTCAAGATACTCCAAAACGGTGGATCCTATTCTGACCCTGCTGTCACAGAGTTAATTACACTTGATTTTACAGTTGATTTTTGAAAAATTAAAATATCTGCTTGTTAAGTGTTGGCTGGCGAGGTGACGGCGAGGAAAGGTATGATTCGCAGAGGGAACCTTGGCGTTGACTCCACCGTCATCACTGAAGTAGCCGTCGTTTAAATTTGCTGTATTACAGAGCTCGTTATCAGCGCTCCCCCTAATGAAGAGGACGGTTATTGCAACCCAGGCGTAACGCTGGAGCCTCGCCACAATAAGCTACACAGACACTCTGTGACACGAGGGAATCAATTTGCAATTTGTAGCGTGCGGCTGTTGCGTTAGCTGTGTGAAACTCACATCGGGTCAACAGCGAACAGATGGTTACCGTGGAGCAGCTGCTACTAAAAGCAACGAAAGTTTCTCTTTCTATTAAAAGAGAAAATTTACTGACTTGCTACTCGAGGTGTGACGCCTGGCAGTAAGAAGGTGTTTTTAATACTAAAATATTAAACAACTATAGTTGTGTTTTTTTATGGAGGGAATCTTCAGTAGGATAGGACAGGATAGCACGCAGGATAATGTCCAACTCATAGCACCCCCATGCTACCGATTAGCATACTGGTGTTACCGTAGCACCACGGGTCAAAAGTTGTTCTTCAATATGTCCGTATTCTTCATTTTTACTGGTATTATTTGAGAGAGACAATAACCTAAAAAAAAGACTAAAATCAAGGTTCTGATATCTTCAATCGCAGTGTTTTAGATTATTAGCATCACCGGGGCATCTCCGATTTATTAAAGATGTGTGCAGGTTCATTAATCTTCATATAAAGAGGAGATTGTCTCGCAGAGATGAGCTGAAGGTATTCCCTGGTTGCAGAAGAAAGAATAATTAAAAGGTTAAGTGCTGATCCTTTTTCTGCCGCGGTCCCCTGCGGAGCGTTAAACGGAGGCCAACGACTCGCAGCTCTAATTTGCAGAAAATGTCAATACTAAAATGTCAACGGATAGGTCACCAGGACGATTGGGCGCAGACTTCAGCTCCAAGTCTGGGCTGTTCGGGACGACACAGGCACTTCAGATGAGTTGGGGATGTGATTAGCACATTGTTGTACTGCGTGAGGCCTCAGGGCGGCTGCACGGAATCAGGTATATGGCAGCCGATGGTGCGTTTAAGGACAGTGCAGCACCTGCAGGACGGAGGGAGACTCTTAAAGTGACAAGATTTATTCTTTAGGATGGGAGGAGATGGAGCATAGGATTGTGGGGAGAGGTTATGAGGACCAGCGGTTGACGCTCAGCTCACTTTTCTCAAATTCCAGACATTTTCAAAAGGGGTACAAAAGAAAAAACGTGTTGACAGTTTGCACCAGTTTTGCTCTGCATCCAGAGCTTTTGAAATGATGATTAAATGTCTCCCTTTCATCTCTTATCAAAGAGGAACCGAGATGTAGCGCTGCGGCAGAATAAAGAAGGAAAAGCATCGCATCGTACCGTCCACGCAGGACGGGGCGGCTCGAGTGGTTCCAGCCACTTGTCCAGGAAAGCAGGAGCACTTCACAGTTTGGGACCGCTCCTCGATCTTGTTCTTGTTGCAGCAGCGGTGCAGCGCCACCACCTCGCAGGTGCCCGTCCGGACGTGATGCGGCGCTGCAGAAACGGCAGAGAAGGGGGGCCAAGATGAAGGATGCTAAAATCTCAGATTCTGCTGTCCTGTGAAGGGAACTTAAGAGACAGTCTAAGGGATTAAAGTGGTTTAGTGTTATTGAGGCAGCCAAAAGCTTGTGAAACGAGCTAATTTACTTCACTTCAGCAGCATGCAGAGAGGAGTGAGGCTGAGCAAAATGAAGGCAGGAATAACCGACTCTGATGAGCCTTAATCGCTGGCCGTGACGACCGCAGACGGATCTACGGTCTCACCCCCGGACAGACCGCAGCAGTTTACAGTTGTCATCAGTGAGACGGACAAAGAGACGCTTGGCCTCTCTTTAATTAATGGACCGCAAGCGCTCATGAGGAAATTATGCCTCCCGGAAAAGCTCGATGATGTCAATCATCAGGACTCCTGGACCAGAATTCAATAAAGAATAATTTAAAAATGCACAAATGCCACAGAGCAGATCCTTTTAGTCTGTTGTGAGGTGAACATCACAACAGAGTTGTGAGGTGAGCATCGGATCCCACAGAGGCTCCAGTAGACTGAGATTAGAGCAATTTGAAGACCCTGGACCAGCCATGGACCAGCCTTGGCCCAGCCCCTGGACCAGCCTTGGCCCAGCCCCTGGCCCAGCCCCTGGACCAGCCTTGGCCCAGCCCCTGGCCCAGCCCCTGGCCCAGCCCCTGGACCAGCCTTGGCCCAGCCCCTGGACCAGCCCCTGGACCAGCCTTGGCCCAGCCCCTGGACCAGTAATGATCAGTGCAGACTGGGAACAGACCAGAAGAGCAGAAGGAGGAGCTTCAGATGGGACTGAAAGGTCCCTCCTCCCTCTGAGACGCTGCGACTGGACCCATGTGTCCAGGAGCAGTGAAGTCCAGACGGCGTCCAGCTGTAACCTGCTGCAGACAGGATGCCAGACGCGTTCCTCCAGATGAGGTTTTTTATGGGAAAGCCACGATAAAATCGGGGCCGTTATGGCGGTAATAGAACCTCCCCATCATGTTTGGAGACCCTTCAGAATTCTCTACTGCGCCACTATGTCTCTAGTATCTCTAGTGGGACACACGAAGGAAATATCCCATAATGTTGTCGAACATCACATCTGCCCAAAACAGATGTTTAACGTTACGTAATTGTCCAATACGCAATTTATTCCTTACTGAGTACTTGTTGTCCTGTTATTTCTCGCCGCTAATCAAGCAAACGAAAGCGCTGAAATCCCCTTCAAAATTAAAGCACGTCTCTTTTGCTCGGTCTGACCTGCTGGAATAATTATAACTGTCCAAATTCACACAGTTGCTCTTTAAATGACGTAACGACGCGTCTCATAATGAAGATGTTGTGCCCTTCATAATTGGATTAAACCTTGATTAAACAATGGATGATGGGATATGCTGCTTGGTCATTTGGTCAACTTATACATGATGGCATGGCACTATATAGGCGATAGGGAGTCATTTTGGCAACAATTTCACTTCTGTCTTGAGTTTCCATCACCAGCAACACAACAGTGTGTTCGTGAGGGTCCTAGTAGCAGGTTTACACTCTGGCAGAATCACGTCGGCCCCTTTGATGATTCTTTAAGGGCAGGAAAAAAAAAACAAGTTTAAAAACTCCTTCGGTTCAGCTCTGAGTCTCTCAGGTCCGGGAATCCTTTGATCTGGAGGCCGTTTAACGGAGAGCAACGGTTCATTTGGATCGCTCTTCCTCCGGCGGGGAAGCGTTCCTGCCTTGCTCAGTGGACAATTTTGGAAAAAGCTGTCGGTGAACAGCAAGTCACAGCCTGTCCTCCTCTCCATTCAAGGCTTGTTGAGCACAGTTCCGCCATTAAACTGAGGAGCACAAACAAACGCTGAGAGCTGAATCTGGCGCAGCTGTAATCACCAGACGTGCTGGCGGTGATGGCTGTTTATCACAGGGACGTCTGGGGCCCCGTTAACGCTCTCTGGGGGCCACTTCCTGTCTGCAGGAAGCCATTACTGCCGCTGAGGGTTTCAGGTGTGCATATCTGCGTCACATCACATCCGATGGTTTTGATCGTGGCCTTTGCCAGAGGTCCAAAAACAGAGGAAGAACTATCAAAGCTTCTCCCAGAGCGTCTTGCGCTGCTTTGATTCTTGCTAACAGGATTTCCACAACCGTAGCTACGATGATTCGAAAAGTCCTTACCTCTCAAAAATGTCCTCATTTTGATAGTAAAATGTGTATTATGGTCCTCACTATGATGACGGACCAGAACACACACATTTGTCTCAGTGGTTCTGAACTGGCCTGACTTTTTCACCCCACAAACTGTTGTGTGATTTATTTCCTTTAGCAGCAAGCAGCATGCAAACATGCTAATGAAAACAAATCAGAAGCAGCTTGTGATCAAGGGCCTGAGCCTCGTCCCGTGGTCAATAAAGGATAAGCACCACGGCGTGGAAGCCTTTAAAGGTTGTGTGGTGAACACCCCCACTATCAGCGAGCATCTGTCTGGCAAATGCAGACAAGGAGGTTGACACAAACCGAAGCAACGACATTTTCTGATCACTCAAACTCGAAGATTCCACATCTGGTAAATCAATGATCCGTTTTTTTTTTGTTTTTTTTATCAACTCGTGTTTCCTCCCTTTCAAAGACGGGGCTTTGTTCTCCTCCCCTGTCTGGCGCGGAAACACGTCTTCTCTCCTCCGGATGCATCCCGGGTTCATCGCCTCCCTCGAATGATAACAGGTTTACAGCCACAGAAACAGCACCCAGGGGAAATTAGCGGACTGTAGCCGCCATCAGAGGGAAATTGAAAGCGCGCGGGATTATTTTCATGCACTTTCGTGCTGAAATGATGAGCGTCCTGAGCGCCTCGTGCTGCCAATCAAAGGCGCTCATGAGGAGCGGCGCTGCTGCCTAATTGGTCGACGAAGAGGCGTTTTCCATCAAGCTGGTGGAGGGACTCCCTGTCCGACAGAGACACAGGCTGCACGCGAGCAACTAGCCCAGGCGGCAGGTCGGCCTTCGCTAGCAACAAGAGCGCGTCCTTCTACTAGAGTGCTGCTTAGTGTCTTAATAACTGCACAGTATTTAGCAGCTTGATCTGCCGGGGCTGCTGCCAAACCTTTCAGACCTGAAAGATGCCAAATCTCAGGTAATCGGGAGTTAGCATTGGGACGACGTCAGCTAACCACAAGGTTGCCAACTTTTCCTATTGTCGTGGTCTTTGACCTAGAAATTGCCTGATCCCAATGAGCTGGAAGTCCAGACGAGCTTATGTGGTGCTACAACCACAGCGCCTGTCACACGCGTCTGTGGGTGCGTTCGGCTGTCAGGGACTCACCTGTAGTTGCTTCTGTTGGCGCCGCCATCTCCCAGACGGTGATCAAAAGCACCACGACGCACATGGCCCCTTTAATTCCGATCTGCGTGTATCGCTCCCTCATCCTGGGAGACAGGAAACAGGAAGCGTGAGCAGAAACTGAATCATTAAAACAATTTCAGCCTCTGACCCCCATCCAACGTCCAGGAGAAGAGGAGCTTTACCAGGAGATGGGACTGGACACACACACACACACACACACACACACACACACACACACACTCCACCCCCTCAATGCAACATCAGGCTTAAGTAACCAACTAATTCGGCTTCAGCGCGAGGACAGTCCGCCAGGCTGCGGTAGCTAATCCAGCCCTCCTCGTTACCTCCTGTAGCCTAATGAAGTGTGGTGGAATCCGGAGCCCATCTGGCGCAGCGTGTCATCATCGACAGTCAGCGATCGCATTTCAAACGGGGATGCAGAAACGCGGCGGTAATTACTGGAAGAGGCCTGGTATCGTATGGCGCGAGCTTCCACTGTTACAAGCCGTGTTTCTGCCTTATTTAGCACCTCCTGCCTCTTATCTCTCTGGCGCATTGACATATAGATCGACTAAACCTTGTTGGGGGTTCTCAGATTATTTCTGTGATTAACTTTATTTTGGCGAAGCGAACGCGCAGCCAGCGCCAATAAAAACAAACGCTGCTGGATTTTTCTTCCTTACTTGATTGCCACGGGCCTTGGAGGGATAATCCGTGTCAAAAAGTGGAGGAACGAAGAAGAAATGTGCAACACGAAGAAGAAAATGCAACGTGTAGGGAATTTCCTTTTAGTCTTTCTGGTGATTCTGGTCGTTTGCTGCATCACATCCTGTCAGCCAGACTGGACATCAGACTTCCTAGAAGACTTCCAGAAATTGGAAAAATGTCCTCTAAATGTTGGCTACAATTGCAACATGACGGTAAAACTGATGTATTTGCTGAAATTGACTGTAAATTGTGCGCCGACTGCAGGTGCTTGTCACAGCGGGGGGTGGTGTTTAGCTTTGTGCTCGCATGTGTGGAGCCAATGAGAACGGGAAGAGGTGTCACGCCGGCGCCCATCCAGGACATATATACAGTATTTACACGGCATCATGTGTTGGCTGCAATTCCTTAAATGAAATCTCTTTGTCCCTAAATGTCCAAATGGAGGTCAAGGTGGTCAACGTGCTGTTTGTTATCAGTAGCGTCCATGTTTTTGTGCTACTTTTAGCCAGTGTTGCTTTATTCCAGCAGCAATTTATGAAAAATTGTTGAGGGTCGACTGTGGGTTATAGATCCGTTCTGACAACATTCAAGCATCGTGCACCATTCTTAGCTTCGTAGCTAATGTTACACTCTTGCAAAATGATGGCGAGGAGCGCGCACGTGCCTGTTTTATTGGGTCGCACCCCCATCATGATGGAAATGTTAGCAAAACTAGCAGAGAACACATGAAACGTCTGGCAGACTGTAGTTCCCATGCCAGGCCACTAGATGGAGGTGTGATTTGTGGGATGAAGTTACGTTAAATTATTACGTTGTTCGGATTTCATGGTCACGTCAAATCTGCCATTCTTCATTATTGTTCTGTCAATTTAGAATAAATACTAACGTTACCCTGTTTCCATGGAAACGGAGGCTGGGGTTGTTTTAAAAACGCTCCACTCTGGATTGAGAGGCTGAAAGTGTCGTTTCCATGTGAACAGCCGAAAACTTGACCGAGATTTTTCCTTCTTCACCTGAAAAAGTCGGCCGGAGGAGCTGGGCGCCGAACCGTCGGCGGAACGTCCAGCAGAATCAATATCTGGCCGCTGTTGTGCTTCCGAAGCGGAAATAACTTTCATTCCCAACGAGGAACTAAGTCTTCTTCGTTGAGTAGAGTGTGCTGCAAATGTTATCTGTTGTTGTTGCCGATGAAATTGATTAAACTGCTGTTTAGGGGAAGACGGGCTGGAAAAGTGTGACCTGATTGAAGGCTCTAATTGCGCGTATTAGGCGGTAACGAGCGCCATCAACATGAGGCATTAACGGCCCGGCGCACACGGCGGCAGAGGGGCGACAAACAGTTGTAAAGCGAAGCGTCAATGAAATGCCTAATTATCCCCTGATCGTTGCCCTGATTTGTCCAGTTGCCAGCAGAGACGGACTCGTCCCCTTCGCTGCCGCAGCGTTTGCCTTATTATGGGATATTTGCTGCCTCCTCTCCTGGATCTTTGCCCTCACGTTTATCGGGCCCTGTTGCAAATCTGCACATTTGCTTTCAGGATCCGAAGAATTTTTTCCCTCTCTTCTCCTTGGGAATAAACACATTTAGAATCGTCGCTTTTATCACCCTTTCAGAGAGGAGGGGAAAAAAAAGAATTCCCGCATCTCTTAAATCAGACGACATCAGTTACGTTACCTCAGATACGGGAGCTGTCAGGAGCTGTCGCGCTCTGGTTTATTTTAGGGTCCTTCATAGGATTGTGTGACTTATTTTGCCATTTTTCTGTGTAATTTTAGTAGTTTCCTCGCGATCAGCACTTTCAACGCCGTTTTCTCTGGGACAAAAACCCGAACCAGGGTTCAAATTCACAAACGTAAAAACGATGGGGCGTCTGTCAGCGAGGTCGCCGTACAACCGTGTCAAGGGGAGCCGGCGCTCCGCGCTGACCTCTTTTCCCACCGTTGTCCCATTTGTGTCACTTATTTCCCTACCTTGATGGGATTACACAAAGCCACAATAATATTCATTAGTCTGCTGAGGGCTCCATTATCCTTGGCCCATTATTGCTAAATGTTTCTGCAGAGGAGAACAAAAACTGTGGGGAATTAATCCCCTCTTTCTCTGCACGCTGTGATTTATTTCCTCTCTTGTGTTTCTGTGTTTGAAAGCTCGAAAACTCGCAGTCGAACCTGTCGCACTTTACTCGTGTCAGTCTTTCTTTGACCGAGCGACGCCCGTCCGGATGAACAGAGAATTCCTTCACCCACTTTGGGCCCCTGTGATCAGATGGTTAGGGTTAGGGTTAGGCTCCATAGAAGTGACATCATGCATCATTAATGAGGGCTGATGGAAGCCAGCGACACTATTTTGATGCGTTGAATTATTTGGATACCGGAGTATTGACGCTCGCCATCAACGCCGCGTCGCCGTTTAACCCCCGGGACGCTCGCTGCCCTGAGGGGGCGGCCAGGGGAGACGTGGAGCGTCTCATCCCGTCTGCAGCTTGTTGTGGACTTACAAGAGGGTTTTTCCATAAATATCTTTGGCGTTTAAGCTGCTCTCGTCGCACTGATGAAGCGTTTTGTGTTCGGGGCAGTAATCATTTTAAAAATGGAAGATTCAATTTCCATGTCTGCAGAAAGTGGCACCCTTGGACCGCTGACGGCGAGCGTGTAATCCAGAGCGTCCCGGAGGCTGAACGACAGGCGGAGGGAGTTTCGGTAAACCCTTCAGAACTGGACTTCTCCTTTGTGTCCCCGCGGCTGGACTGGATACAGGGATTACCGCCTTCCCCCCCCCCCCCCCCCCCCCCTTCATCTCCATCACGCTCCGCTCCTGGACCGCGACGCAGGCCGCCGCCTCCGACGGCTGCCGGGAGCCGATTGCCTCGCCGGCCAAGCGGACGCCGTCCGTTTGCCAAAACACAGATGTTCCCTTCTGACAGGCGAGGAGTGAAGCGCTGAGCCCTGTCACAGCACGGGGGGGGGGGGCGCTTTGTCACGCCTCGTGTGAAGCATCTGCTTCAAATCCCGCTCAGCTCGCTTGGTAAACGCCACGAGACAGCTGTCAGAGCCGCGGTGAAGTCGGCGCATGAACTTAGGGGCTATAAAAAGAGGCCCGCTTTAGCACATTGTCATTGTCAGCGACTCGCTAATCAAATCAAATCCACTGTGGGACTTTTGGGGTCCAAATTCTGAGAGCGGTTCAGTTTCCTCCTCAGGCTTTCACGCTGGCATCTGATTTCCTGCTTGTATCTGGTTATTTTTGGACGACTCTTGGTATCAATTCTAGCACATAATCCACATAACAAACCACAGAGCTGACGGCGCCGCGAGAGATCCGGTTTAACGCCCGTGTGTCCGTGTCGGGTTTCGGTTCGGACTTTTCTTGTGTTTTTGAAAATCAAACGAAGTTTGTTTTGAGCCGCAGGAACGCCGCTCTGTCTCTGCGGGGCGAAGGTCCTCCTGCCAGACCCGCTTTGGTTTCCCTCCGATACTGATCAGAACCGAAAAATGCAATCTCTGCCCGACTTGTGCGGAGGGGAAAACTGATTGGGACGCTCCCCGCTGTGGCGTGAGGCTGAGCGAGCGAGGCCTTGATTGGCCCCGATGCGCCGTAACCCGACGCCTGGCGCCCTTTTACCACCGAGACGACCTTCCGTAACGAAGACGTGGATATGAGATCGAGAGGCCAAACCGCAACGGCCAAATGGTTCCGACCAAAGTTTCCCTTTGATCAGGATGTCTCAGCATCACTGTCCAGTGACCCAGTTCAGCTGTGGCCGTTCGCTCCCTAATCCATCCATCCATCCATCCATCCATCCATCCATCCATCCATCCATCCATCCATCCATCCATCCATCCATCCCTCATCCAGCCATCTATTGATCCATCCATCATCTATCCATCCATTCCTCATCCCTCCATCCCTCCCTCCATCCGTCCTTCATCCATCCATCCATCCATCCCTCCCTCATCCATCCCTCATCCAGCCATCTATAGATCCATCCATCCATCCATCCATCATCCATCCATCTATAGATCCATCCATCATCCGTCTATCATCCCTCCATCCCTCATCCATCCCTCATCCATCCATCATCCGTCTATCATCCATCCATCATCCGTCTATCATCCATCCATTCATCCGTCTATCATCCATCCATCATCCCTCCATCATCCCTCCATCCATCCCTCATCCATCCATCTTTCCATCCCTCATCCATCCATCTATAGATCCATCCATCATCCATTCACCCCCCATCCATCCCTCATCCATCCATCTATAGATCCATCCCTCATCCATCCATCATCCCTCCCTCCCTCCCTTCATCATCCCTCATCCATCATCATCCCTCCATCCATCCACCATCCATCCATCCATCCACCATCCATCCATCCATCCTTCAGCCTCTCTAACACAGGAACAGAGAACCCTTCCCTGTCCTCTTGATTATGTAGCAGTGAATATAATATCTGTAGCCAACTCTTTTATGGGATGTAATAACTCCAGCAAGTGTGTTTGATCATTTGGGGGCTGTTTGATGACTGAGATGGGGGCCGCCACGTGGGTGCTGGACTGTTGCTCCATCAGCATCATCTTGACTTTTTGATGAACAACAGAATTCATTTTGCTGCTCGGTTCAAATCCAACATTTGGGAGGAAACGCTGAACTTCTCCGCGACGGCAGAACTCTCTAGAAACGCCCGTGGGAGCCGTTGAGCTTCCTGGCAGACAGCAAAGGTGCTTCCATGGTGCCAGATTAAAGTGCAGTTATCCTTCTAAAAACAGTGCTTTTAAAGCAGCATCATCAGTCTCAGCGAGTCGTCGCCTCTTTAGTCCAAGACGTCTGATCTCCACGGATGAGTGTAGGACAACAGGGGGGGACGCTAAATAAATGATGGAGAAATTAGCTGTCCCTGACAGCTGGCCCTCAGCAGGGAGCTGTCACCACAATTCCATTTCACTTTTGTGGGTCACAACTTCACGCCGGCGCCGTTTCCCGATGAGTCGGGACTTTTGGGTCGATGCTGCGTGATTGGCAACATCTGTGGTGGTCACAGAAGACGATAGGCAGAGGGAGAAGGAGGCAAAGAGAGTTTACGTCTCCGTTTTTGTCCCCCAGCTCGGGAGGGTTTTTTGACTTGCTTCGGAATAATAAAGGCTGTTTCCGCTCTTGTCCCAGTTTGAGGAACGCCGTCCTGCGTGAGAGGAGACGCGAGAGGCGACTTGAACAGAAGCAAAAAATGGTGTCATTTCTGAAACAAAAGTCCTCCGTCGGTGGAAAACCAAGTTTTTGCGTCCTGCTTTCTTTGTGTTCCCTTTTAACTGTTAGTCAAATATTCATAAGAGGAATTTTGAACCCCCTCCAACATCGAGGACGTATCGTAGCATTTAATACTGTGATTATAACTATGTATCGCACTGTTGGAGCGACTTGTTAACACCCCACGTGTGGTTAAGATACATTTCTACGACTTAATCCCGACGACGATAAACTAAAATTCCGGATTAACTAATGTGACACGTGGCGTTTTCCTCCTGTTGGCGGCCATTAAAAATGCATCTCAGCTGTCTCGTCTGTCTGCATCTAAACTGAGGAGCTCTGCCGGATCAACAGAAATATTTTTCCACCTAAAGAAAAGTGAAGATGTCCCACGATCAATAATTTGGAGTCTAAAAACATCCGAGTATGGCCGAGTATGTACTACACAAGTCTACAAGTCCGTTCCTGCATACTGGGGATTGAGAGATGGCTTCTTAATTCACAGAGAATCAGGACGTCTCATTCCTCCCCCCAGTTCCAGGCAGCGTCGGTGCATCACCTGAACCCCCACGGCACCACATTATAGATAGCTAGAAGAGGACTTGTTTCCCTGCGTAATAACCCAGAGACGTGGCCATATTTTCACGTCTGGACCATTTTATTGTCCCAGCAGTGAAGCAATGGCTGATGTTCGCCGATGTCTCGCTGAGAGGGGCTTGATGGGATTATAGCCACAGCGCTCCTTTAAAAAGAGAAGAAGTGCAGCTATGTGAGCCGTAGGAAACCTGTGATGCTTTACAGTCCAAGACAGCGCCGCTTTTCTTCTCACCGTCCGACAGGCGGCATGTATCAAACACTCAGCCTTCCTCTTCCTCTGCCGTCGCTCCTGACAAGTTCAAGCACCTGCAGTGGTTTTATCAGCCCCTGTAATAATATTTGATTTTAAAAGAGCCTTCCGGTCCAGAGCCAGGAGGTTCCATAGGCTCCCTGTCCTCTCCACTCCACACATGGAATCTATCCGTTGTTCAGGCTGGCGATGACACCCACGTTATATAAACAGCCCAGATACCAGCCGCAGAAGCGTCAATCAAGGCGCGACTCGCGGCGCCAAACGGCTGCCAGGGCCTTCGTTCTGGAGCTGAGACGGCTAATAAAGTGAGCAGATATCGCTGGAAGACGGGCGCCCGCGGGCGGGGCGGCGTTTTGTCCTCCTCTGCTTTATCTGGGAATTTTTATTCGCGGATCTTCGGTGACGGGCCCGACCCGCACGACCTCAGGACACTTCCTGTGGCGAGTGTGACTGTAAATAACAACGCTGACACGTCAAATTAGTGCAAATAACCGATGGGGGGGGGGGCAGGGGGCAGAGTCCTGGAGAAGCTGACAGGCAATTATAAGACTCCGATTAGCTTCAAAGGCAAGTTGCTCAGGTAGCCAATTATCACCAGTGAATCTCAGATGTTCTGCCCCCCCCCCCCCCCCTCCAGGCCGACAGGTCCGGTTTGCAGCTTTCTGAGGAGGATTGAGACCTTCAGCTGAACAGAGACAACATTCCGTCCTCTCAAGACCTGCAGCAACGGATGCTGCTCCAGTCTGGAGCGTCAGCAGCATCGGGTCTGGAGGTCTGATGTTCCTCACTCACACCAGGAGAAATCCAGTCCGCGAAAGCCGCAGAGCCCAATTTGTAGAGAAGGAAAAAGGCGCTCGACAAGACGGGTTGGGATTTGATACGGTCAGCTGGGAAATCGCTCTGGAAAACCTGCAGCCGACGCTGAGAAATGTAGGAAATGCTAAATCAGACAGAGGAGGGAGGGAACCAAAGGCCTCCCGTTGTGGTCGCATAGGAACTATTTTCTAATCGCAAAATGTTTTTTTTGGAATGAGAAACCTTTATTGTTCTTCCATTTTTCTTTCTTTTTAGATCAGTGGTCATCAACCCGGTCCTACAAGTCCCATAATCCAGATGTGTTCTGTCCCACCAGCTGCTTCCACCAGTTTTCTAGCAGGAAGGACGGAGATTCTGGGCCTTGTAGGACCGGGTTGATGATCCCAAGTTCTGATGGGTCCAGATTCTGTCATTGATCGAACTCTGAAAAGCCTGTTTAATTTCTTCTTTTTTAGCATTTGGGGGGTAATTATCCTCATCTTGTCCCTGCTGAGCCTCCTGTCCTCAGCTGGATCCCGACTTCCTTGACGACATCCATGTATTCCTGCGCCGTTCCAACTATCCAGTCATTTAGGGCGTCACAAGGATGAAGCAGTTAATTATTCAATAATAATGGAATAATTAACGTTTCTGCTGCCGTGTTTATTCTCCAAACGCTACACAGATGCTACCTGCAGGAGGCCGTCTCAGGATTACAGAGACAGGACTTTGAAAGGGGATTAACAAAATCAGGCTTGGATGCTTTACGTTAGCTTGTCAGGCTGCTAGCGCGTGGCTGTAGCGGGCTCCTGCGGGGCTGCTGGGACGGCCCGACTGGAGCAGCATGTTCAGGAAGAGAAGTGGGCTGGAAAAAGATCTTTGTAATTGCTCAAAAGCATTTAAGATGAGCGCAGAGCCATTAAAATTCAACAGCAACTCTTTTTTGGGGCTTTCTATGCTGTTTTACACGGAACAACAGGACTAGAGTTATTTTAGCCGCGGCCCTCGCGAGGTTTATAATCCGGGCTAAGTGACAGGCTAATTTGTGGTATTAGATTGCTTTCATTGGCTCTTTGGGTCCCGCTTTGAACGGCGGCGATATAAAAAGATCGCTCCTGCCTTAGCGGTCACATTGACTTGACTTGGGGATGTGTGTGTGTGTGTGGGGGGGGGGGGGGTGCTCTCACTGAGGCCATATTTGCTCAGTCATGTTCAATCTTCTCACTGCAGATGGAAAACAAGCAAACGGGACTGAGCTAAACTCGGAGCCACTTTGGGGAAAATAGAGTTCCGAAGGATTTCGGTGCAAATGTGACGTCTTTTGGTTAGAAATTTCAGAAGTAATAGATCATTTTTTTCATTGTTATCTTTAGCATGTCGAAGCGCGTGCAGCTACTCCTCACCCTCTTTAGTTAGCGTCATCCCTCCATCCCTGCCACTATTCTCCATTCATCCATTCATCCTCCGTCCACTGCTGCTCCGTACATCTGCTAAAGCTAACAGGGACCTGAGCCAACCTCTGATTCTGTTTGAAGCTTCACAAATATCACAGGACGGAATCGCTGAGAACTTCAAACAGGAAGCGGGGCTCAGAAGGTCATCGGGTCGTAGCTTTGGAGCTCACGTGACTAAACAAAAGAACGTGGTCAGCTGAGCAGGTTGGTGGCCCCCGGTGACGCTTCAGGGCCACTTTATCTTTAATAGAATACAGTCGTAAAAACACAGAAAAGACACATTTTCCCTCTGTCTTGTATACGATTTTACTTTGCAACCTATAAATTATATAAACACTCGTATTCATTTACAACTTTAATCTCCAAATCTCCGAATCTGTGGCTCCAGAAGTTCTGACTTCATCCTGGCTAATCCCAAAGAACCGAGCAGGAGAAGCCTCGCAGTCGGGTTTAGAGGTTAATTATGCAAAACTGAAGCCTTGACGTGATTTAAACAAGTCGGGTTTACAAAGATTCTGCTTGTCTGTGCTTGTCTCGCCGCTAGATGTGGGGAAAAGGCTGTTTAATTTGGCCTCTTAAGTTTAATTTAACGTCATCAGAGAGCCAGAGGTTCCTGATGTGAAACCATTTTCTAAATGTGTGTGTGCGTCACCTCAAGAGCGGCCCTGAAACACACAGACGAGCGGGGAGGAAGTCCTTGCAGGCGAGTGTCAGAGGCTGAAACAAGCAATTAAAGGCACTAAAAAAGGGAGGATTAACTCAAACCAATCCACAACCTCCCCCATTTTCCTACATAAATGTTGTAAAGGGAGGATGTGGAGATTTAGCCAAGCATATCAGAACTAATGGGCTGGCGGCTCTGCCCCCGGAACCAGGAACAGCCCTGGCGAAGATGGCCGAGGCAGATTGCTCCTAGATTTAGGTGATTAAGACGCCGGCGGCCCGGCTCCTCGTTCCGGTGAAGGAAATGTAAAATGTCACGCCGAATGCTAACATATGGAAGAGTTCGCTTCCCAAATCCAGATTCCTTCTGCAGGGAACCCGGAGCACAGATCGGGATAAAATCCGGAGCTTCTGCAGATTCAGAAACTCCGTTGGTCCCCAAACAGCTTTTGGGATTTAATATCGTCACCGTTGGAGACGTGAAATAAATGAAGGATTTGATGGACAAAAACCAGTTTTGCTGTGTGACTTTAACCACAGATGAGGTGTAACCGTGGTAACGTGTCTGATGGTGAGGATGAGCCAGATGTTTGGCTGCGTTGGCTCTGGTGAACATTAGCGTTCGCTTGCTCAGGTCCACATCATTTGGTAATAACTCACCATCACGTGCGCAGTCTCAACGCGGCCTGAAACCGCTGCTCTACGTGCACAAACAGCACCGAGGAAACAATTAAACGTACATTACCGTCACATTTTATCCATTTCTTACTGGTTTTAGTCCTGCTGGCGTCCTAAACGGGCCTTTATTTTAGAGAACGCCAAGGTTGAGAGTGTACATGATCACTTTACTGTGGGATTTAGGGGTGTGTGTGTGTGTGTGTGTGTGTGTGTGTGTGTGTGTGTGTGTGTGGAGGGGGGGGGCCTATAACTGTAACTTAGTTTGACTCATGGATATCAGTCTTCCACTTCCATCAGTGAATAAAAGCTAATAAAGCAATATAGAAATATTGTGTCCAACGGCGTGAAGCGATCTCTCTGGGAGACTCTCCTCACACGACGGTCCCGTCGCAGCTCTCGGGTCAGCGTTCCTCTTTAAACGAGCGGGAAATCTGCCTCCTCTCATCCCGTCTGACTGTTGCCGGGCGTCCTGTCTTATTAAAGCTGCAGCAAGCTCAAGGCAGCAGCAGTTGGACGGTCGTTACTGACGGCGTCCGCGTCTGGCGTTCGCTGATCATCCAATCAGATCTGGAGACTCAGAGCTCTTGGCTATTCAGCCGAAACCAGCCGGGGGCCCGCCCGAGTCCCGCGCTCATCTGGCGGAATCGGCGGACAGCAAAGAACAAAACAATGGACAGTTCAAAGAAGCGGCGTCCTGTCGGAGCCTCTTTAGAATGAACAACTCGCCGTGTTTGTCATAGCAACCCCACAGCCTCCTCATTAGGACAGAATAGAGGATATTCAGCGGGAGGCAGAGGGGCGGTTCTGCTGACGTGCCGTCTGAAAGGGCCGGTCTGGAAACCCGAGACCGAATTCGACAGGTGCTAGTAGATAATTGGGAGCCGCGCTGGCCGCGACCGCGGCGCCGCCGTCTCCTCCAGCTCATTACTATCACTCAGGAATCTCTCCTAAAATCCTCCGCAGACACATAACTTCAGCATCTCCCCTGGAAGTCCCTCATCAAATTGGCCTCCGCTTAGCGAGCTGCTGACAGGCTGTAAACGCTCGTGGTCGTCTCGGGTCGTGCAGGAAGAAACGGCCGCTAACACTACGCTAACCCCAGAGGCAGGATTCATCCTGAATCACTGTAAACCAGCGCTAGCTTACTGGAATCCTCTCGCAGCCTCTGACCGATCACAACGCCACCTGCCACTGGACAGACCCGATGTCTCCCTGACCGTCGCTACAACCTCGTCCCGGTCGAGCGTCGCCATTTTGGAAACCAAAGCCGAGCCGGCGGACGTCAGTGTTGCCCTTTAATGAAGATCGGATCCTGCGGAAGGAGCCGGAGCTTCAAAGGGCCGCGCGCTTCGATAGCAGGTCTGCTGAGACTGCAGGTGGAATTCTGGTGCACGTCATTAAAGCAGCGCTCTTCAAAGACGCTTCCCAAAATAGCAAAAATAACAGTTTGGGCTGCTCCGGTTGGCCGCCATGGATTTTCCCGGGACTATAACAGCGCATCTTTTCGGCTTCTTCTTCTGTCACGCGTCTCTCAGTTGTCGTGGTAACGGCGCGGCGCTCCACATGATGAAGTCACCCATCACCTGTTGGTCCGACAGGTGACGCACACACTATCCAGGAGGCTCCACTCAGCTTTGTTTGTTTTATGTTACTGCACTAAATTAGACCATTTCACAAGTTCTTTGCGATTTAGTTTTATGACTGTCGTCATGGCGTCTCAGCTTTATTGTGTTGCTACGTGACAGTTCGATTTGGGACTGACATCAGCAATCGACTGGAACAGAAATATGAAATTCTGAGGCTCCTGATTCACAGTTGCCGTATTTTCGACGGACTCGGCCTCTTCCGAGATGTCTGAACTGTCCAAAACCTCTTTCACTCATCGGCATCGCTGCCGTCGATGACCGATACGTCTGTCGGACCGACCGTTGCGGCTCCTTAATAAACCTCAGCAGAGAAAAGGCCTCACGCCCGCGGAGTGTTTCCTCACTCCGCTCCGCTGTAATTAGCTGTCAGCGCGCTGGGCTTGATGTTCTAATTGGTTCCTGTGCTGATTTCAGCTCTGGAAAATTGGCAGTTTAAGAACTTGACGTGCACGGTGCCGAAGTGACGGGCAGAGTGGAAAACATCCGCTTTCGGCTGCACACAAAATTCGCACGTCGGCGAGGAGAATCTGAACTGTCGCCACGGCTAGCGGTTAGCATGTTGCCACGGATTAGCTGCCCGTCACTGGAACAGCACGCAGACGTCTTACTTGTCACAGCAGGAAGTGGAATGTCCATAATGGTCCAAAGCTGATGGACAGTGGACACCCCGCTGTGGGAGGCTGACGTGATCAAGCGTGACCGTGGAAGAGTTTAACCTGTGAGCTGATCTGTGGTCAGATCCTCCTCCGCTGGCACCGGGCCAGAGTGGTGCCGATACCTGGAACATCTGGCGGGGGCATCAACAAATCAACGTTACCTGGTACCTGAGTACCTGGAGCCCAGAGCGGACGGTGGCCGCGGCAACAAGCCTGTAAAAACGCTCTCGTTTCCAATCAGGTTCATTGATCATTTCCTGACTGGTGCAGCCCGAAGCAGGAAAACAATGGTGGGATCGCTTCTGCTCCTGAGACAAACTGAAAACACCCCCCTCCTCTTCCTCCTCTCTTCATCCCTCCCTCCTCTACATCTCCAGCTGTCGCCTGGTAGAATGTAAATGAGCCCCTCAGCAGCGAGCCGACGGCGGTGTCAGCCCCCTCCTTAGTCTCTGGTCTCATTAGAGGCCGAGTGTAGCTGACATTTACTCAGCCGCCGCGTCGGCTGGCTCTTCATGCGGGCCACATGGGTCAAAACAATACACAGGGAAACTTTAACAAGCCAAAGCTCCTTGGGGAGTGAGGTGTCATGAGGGTGGTGGGGGGGGGGATGCCAAAATACAGATTTGTAAGAGGGAGGAAGCGAGAGGGAAATAAGCCAGGTTGCTTTTTAATCCATTCCTATCACGGCGTCCCCACAAGTATTTATAATCACGTCACTAACGAAGCAATTAACTCTTCGGTTCAGTCGCTCTCTGTGACCTCTGGCCGACCTTGGAGCTCCATCTAATTACTGCCACTTCCCCCACAAATGTGACCGATCGGCACGCAGGACGCGTGCTTCATCGATCACGGGCGTCCTACAACAAAGTCGGCGCCGAATCGGACTAAAGAGGCAGGAATCCTCGCCGGAGACGTCCCAGAAGCTTTTCCGATGTCTTCCGGGGGGCAAACGAACGCAGTGGTTTCGGGATTCTTTTGATTTTTAACCAATTAAATGGAAAAAAAGGAAGGATTTTCCCAATTGCACTGTAACAAGAAGCCCAAAGAGCCTCACAGGCGCCGATATTTCACTTATTTACACCAGGCGGTATCAGAGCTCCGAGGCGTGGACGGTTGTTGCCCGTCTCCCGGATCTGTAACATCTGGAGGAGATCAGGTCGGTGATCAGCTCAGCCGTCTCCTGAGCTCCGGGGTTACTGCGGCTCCAGGAGCCGCTCTGTCACTCTGGAATTAATAGGACGGCCGCGGCTGCTCCCTCACCCTCCTC